>NW_021630101.1:147671-275386 GCF_900700375.1 Denticeps clupeoides
GCCGAACCCTGAGTGGTGAAGTGGACGTGCGGCCAGTCCGTCCTGGACTGGACCTGCCCGGCGCCCGGCGGGCAGCTGACCACGTAGCAGAAGGTGCACTGCTCTCGGCTGCAGCGGCGCACCACCACGGCGGCCGTCCCACCTGTGATGATGTCCTCGATGGTGCCGTCCTTGCCCTCGTAGACGGGCCGGTGGTCCTTGGCCTGGCGCCTGCGGAGCTCGGCGATGAGTTCCTGCTGCTGCTGCCGCTTCTTCTGCGCCTGAACCTGTGCGGTGAGGAGACAAGAGAACAACGTCACACCAGAACTCAGCGATCAGCATCTACACAACTTCATGGAAGGACCATGACCAGCTGGAACAGGATGGACATTCGCAGAGATGGTACTAGTTGCAAGTCTGCTAACGAATGGAGGTACCATTACTACCATGCTGTCTCTGAGCGAGACACTTAACCCCGAGTGTCTCCGGGGGGGGGGGCGGTCCCTGTAAGTACTGATTGTAAATCGCTCTGCATAATAAATACCGTAAATGTAAATATATCAGACGCCCTTATCCAGAGCGCCTTAGTGGGCAGTGGGGGCCTAGTGGTTAAGGAAGCGGCCCCGTAATCAGAAGGTTGCCGCTTCGACTCCTAATCTGCCAAGGTGCCACTGAGTAAAGCACCGTCCCCACACACTGCTCCCCGGGCGCCTGTCATGGCTGCACACTGCTCACCAAGGGTGATGGGTTAAATACAGAGGACTCATTTTATGGGCCAGTGGTGGCCTAGTGGTTGAAGCGGCCCCGTAATCAGAAGGTTGCCGGTTCGAATCCCGATCCGCCCGAGGTGCCACACTGCTCACTCAGGGTGATGGGTTAAATGCAGAGGGCAAATTTCACTGTGTGCACCTAGTGGGTAACACACTCGCCTATGAACCAGAAGACCCAGGTTCAAACCCCACTTACTACCATCGTGTCCCTGAGCAGGACACTTAACCCTGAGTGTCTCCAGGGGGGGACTACTGACTGTAAGTCGCTCTGGATAAGGACGCCTGGTAAGTGCTGTAAATGTACTGGTAGTCAGTGGGGTTTGAACCTGGGTGGGTGGTTATTGGTGGATGGATGAATACTTATTTATTTAAGCGTACGCACGCAAGAAATGCGTTCACACATAAAGCATGAATCCGCGAAACGGAAAGAGAAGTCTTCTCCTGACGTACCTTGGGGTCCTGCTGCTTGGCCTCCTGGGCGAGAAGCTTCTCTCGCGCCGCCTCTTCCTGTTTCTTCCTCTGCTCGTTCTCCTCCACAGCGTCCTGCAGGGAGAAACGCAACCTGTCAGCAACACACACACTTCCTACCAGAGACAGGAACCCCATGAAATCTCTCATCATCTTCCTGACAATAAACACGCGCTCTAAAAACACACTGGGCCTTTGGAGGCCCGTTTCCGAGTGAAGGCCCATAAATCCAACATGAGAACAATCTGAGGAAAAGGTTGGTTGGGTGGAGCTCTGCTGGGTCAGTGTGGAGGACCGACCAGCTGGGTCTTCCTGTTTTGGATGCCTCTGGGTTCTCCTCTCATCCAGGGGCAGAGTGGAAGAAGCTGGCCAGATCTGTTCCCCCTCTCTGCTGGGGGCTTTCCAGAAGAACACGCCTTTTCTATAGTTAGAAAGTACAAGACCTTTCGTGAGGTCTTATCACCTTGTAGGCCTTGATGAAGCGTACAAACACCGGGAAGAAGACGGAAGGTGGAGTCGTCCTCACGGTTTCACCAAAGTAGTTCACCACATTGCTGAAGGCCTCCTAAAAAAAATTAGAAGCACGGTTAGATCAGAGGTTGTTTTTTTCTGTTCTCCTGGAGGCGCTAGGTGGTGCCAGGCTGGCAGGGTGAGATGAAGCACCTCGGCAGTCTTGGCGTCTTTCTGCAGCTTGTCCAGCTGGGCGTCGCTGGTGTGGAGGAAGCCCTTGAGCACCGAGTGATCATGGAGGCTACACTCCCTCCTGATCAGCTCCATACCTTTCCCCAGCTCCTTCACGTCCAGCAGCACATTCTCCAACGACACATGAACCACACAGACACACACCTTCTATCCACACTTCCGCATTCCAACGTGGTGTTCCTCGTGAAAATCTACCTGCAGCAGCTTTGTCCACGAAGTGCAGCTCGTGTAGAAGGTGGCCAGTTCAGGATACTTCTCCTTCACCACCAGGGCGATGTAGTGCAGCAGCGTCATCTTCCGGTCAGTGGACTTTCGTGTCCAGCAGCTGCAGGAAGAGAAGACGCTCATTAGCTGTCCGAAGTCCCGGCGGCCTCCTGGTCCTTCAGCCACGACGTACCAGGTCCAGGCTCTGGAGTTTGAAATCCATACACGGAGCCTCTCTTGCTGCTGTTCATGTAGTTTCCCCAGAGCCAGAATGATCTTGGCAAAAGAACACGTGACGTTAATAACACAGAACAACTTTGTTTATTACAGGTATGTGGTTTTAAAAAATGTAATACCTCAAGGCATCCTTTTTAACTTTGGAGAAGACTTCACTTGTGCTGAAGCCGCAATGATGCCGTTCAGTTGCTGGACAAACGGAATGGAAATGAGGAAACTGTTTAACTATAATCAACAATGATCATTAACAAAAAATTACTTAATATTTTTGGCAAACGAATGATCTACTTTTTCTAAGATGCAACGGTATGCACGTATATACGGCTCTGGTCTGGGGTTGATCTAAAATATGTTTAGGGATGCAACCAGTTTATCTGTTTATGCTCAGGTCACATGACACATTAAAGGTGGGAAAACTTTATAAATGATTAGTTGTACATCACAAAATCCTGTATAGTGTTCACGTCCATTTTCATTTTACCCCGGATGCAAACGTAAATGCTGGTCATGTGACGATGACTATAATGAAAGATATCTAAATGTCTAAATGTCTCCTTGTTTCTGTTGACAAAGACGAGACGTTATTTCCTCTCGTTTAATCGCGTTATTATTTTTATGCAGTTTTTCTGTTTCCTGCGTCTCGGATGACGTCACAGCAGTATTAAATTTCAAGATCTTCTGGTGGGTTGTCAGATGGCCAGGAGACCTTTAGACACTTTCTTTACAATGAAGTGGAAAACAAAGCAAATTGTGTGTCAAAAAAATCTCAGCAAATTCCGTGTCTGGAACGGATGTCGAGAATTCTTGAGTTTATAAGTTGAGTTTATAAGTTGTAATATAATAATAAGTTAAACCTTTTTTAATTATGAAATGGGTTTGAGTAAAAGAAAATGATGTGTTTAGCTTTTCTCCTCGGTACATTAATAAAAAACACTAGATTAAAATATTCATGGATAATTCTGACTAAAATAAGACTAAAATGCTCAGCCTCAGACTAAAACGAGTCTGGACGTGATTAAGACTAATAAAGACTAAAATGACGCAAAGACTAGAATAAAACTAAAAGGAATAGAGGCCGCACTTGACCCACCGGCATCAGCATGTTGACGTTGTCGGTGAAGTTCCCCACGAAGGTGATGATGTTCATGCGCTGCGTGAGCCGCTCGATCTTGCTGAAGTGCAGCATGAAGCGGTCCCTCCTCAGCCAGCTGGTCCAGCGGCCGCCGCTCGCGCTCGTACTGCCGCAGGAGCTTGACCTCGGCGTCCGTCGGCAGGAAGCGCATGAGGCACTCGACAAAGTCCACGGGCAGGGCGTTCAGGTCAAACCTGCGGGGAAAACCCCGAAAATCAATTTCACGATTTCACGCGCTACTTGACTCAGATTTGGATGCATCGCACCTTCATGGCTGAATCATGGTCACTAATGTCACATCAAGGACGTCTATAGGCGCAAACAGGAAGTGTCTGCTTGCTAGTTATCTATGTGTTGGCCTTCTGACACCCAGAAGATGACCTTTAATGACGTTTTTATGAACAGAGTTTCAAAAGGGGAGGAGCCTGTAGGCATGATTGACAGCTCTGACAAACCCTATTTCCTCATTCTGGACATTTTTCTGGACACCCCCCCCGCTTCTGTCAATACGTGACACGCCCCAGGTGAAGCGCAGGGTCCACCTTCTACCTTTCTCCTCTGTTACGTTCTCCTAATACCCCTGGTACACAACGTGGCCACGCCCAACACCAATATGGCAATTATCCGCGCTTCTGATGCGTGACGTTAGTGAACACGACCAACGGGCTCAACAATCAGCAGAATGGCGTACGTCTGAATGGCTTTGCAAATCTCCTCTGTGGTCTTGCTGGCCTTGCGTAGCGTGATGGCCAGGGTTCTTGGAGCGGTTGGCATCCAGCAGGGTGACCTTGTTGATGACCTTCTGGGAGGCTTTGCTCTTAGTGGCAGGACAGGTCCACCACCGCGCCCTGGGCCTTGGTCTTAAACAGCTCCTCAAACCTTTCCAGGTCCAGTTCCTGAAGGAACACAAGACCTTCTGTCTCTTCTTCGTAGATGTCTCATAAAATGAGGGAACTTCATTCTCAGCATTTCCACTCACCTCGAGAACCCGCTCGTCATCAATCTCGTTGAAGACGGTGCCGTTGATCTGATTGGGCTTCAGTGCTGTCCAGTTGAAGACCGGCAGGCGAAACTTGGTCTTGATCGGCTTCTTGATTCTAATGGCTAAAGGGTCGGGTACGGTTCACAAAACGTTCAAAACCATTTAAAGCAACACTATTGGTGGACATTCTCCTTCACCAGATCTCTCAGATCTGTTCATAATCACGAGGAGAACTGGACGACATGCTGATGCGGGTTCTCACCTGACAGCCCAGAAGTCAGGACCATAGATGGCAAACCATCCATCAGAGGTGGGGGCGGCGGTGGCGCAGGAACGTTGTGCCCTGTGGTGCAGAAGACAAAGGGTTTTCTCAGGAGGACGATGGCGAGTCGGACACCTCATTTGGCATCTAGCTGCTCTCTCGAACAAAGGTTCTTCCGCGTCCTGTCTGAGTGGAACCATCTCAGCGCCGGGTCCCAGTGACCCTGGATTTGGCTAAAATTGAAACGGCGTCGGTTCTTCGCTCAGTCAGTATAATAGGTGCCTGACATTCCCGGTTCCTGCCACTGCAGGATAGATAGAGCTCGTTTAAAAAGTATTTCAGACGAGTGTGACACTAACACACGCGCATGCACACACACTCACAAAATTAAAAACAGCCCTTAACAACTCCCTACATGTTCTATTCCTGACAAGTTGGGCCTTATCAGGGCAAAATCTATGGAAACCGAATGAGAATTGCTGGTGTCGTCCTCTTGTAAGTCGCTTTGGATAAAAGTGTCTGTAAAGTCAAGTAAAATAAAGTAAAGAGCTGTAAATCTTGGCCTGAGCCCAACCCGGTCAATTTCTATCATTTTAGTCGGGTTGGTTCGGGTCGGGTGGTGAATGATCGGAACCTCTATCCTTTTCCGTATGATGTGTTTTGCCGATTGGTAAAAGTGAACTGCAGCACGGTGACACGGTGAAACGTGTCCTCTGTATTTAACCGTCACCCTTGTGACAGGCGCCCGGGGAGCAGTGTGTGGGGGGGGGGACCTCGGTGGCACCTTCTGATTACGGGTCCTTTGTGCTTACCCGCTAGGCCACCACCACTTAATACATTTACAGCATTTATCAGATGCCCTAATCCAGATAATGAAATTTGTCTTATTCGATGTTAGAAATTCTGGGCCACCCGTGTCACATGATGCATTTTAACTCTTGCGAGTGAGATGCAGGAACGGATGCTGAGGAGGTGAAACGGAGGCTAGCGATGAGGGCGACTGTGTTAGAAACCCGATCTTTTCCTCCTCCCTCGTTGTACTTGGGTCGGATGTTTATCGGGCTCGGGTTGGTGCTCGCGCCGAATTCTGTCGGGCTTCTAAAGTCGGTCCTGACCCGGAATCACAGCTCAACGGCAGAACATGCAATGAAGAGGCTGGTTCCACCACCGGTCCTGATTTACTAGCACGCTACTGCTCTCTGCTCGCTGTCTGTGTCCGGATGAGTGCAGTACCCTCCGGTGACAGGTAGAGGTGGAGGAGGGGGCGGAGGCGGGGGCGGGGGAGGGGGAGGGGAGGAGGAGCCACCTCTACAGGCACGGACGCAGGGAAAGGGCTTGTCGCCGTCCCGGGGCCGCAGGACCTACGCCGGCGGCGTCCCCGGTCTCTCCCCGAAAAGAGACGCCACCACCCCTCCACCTGCGGCCAGGGCCTCGATGGAGATGTCCCCGTCCGGCTGCTTCGGAGGCGGATGGTGCCCTGCTGCTCCAGCTCCAGCAGCCGCTTCTCGATGTTGAAGTGCCTCTGGAAGGCGGCGTCCTTCTCCTTGATCGCGCGGCGAAGCGTGTGCACCTGCGTGCTGGCCGACTCGTACGTCTCCTGTATCGGCGGGCAGGCGGACAACGTTCATTACCTTCGCCCCACACGCCCACCCCGGGACGTTTATTAAGGTCATCGTGAGGTTACCCTTATGGCCTGGAAGTCCTTGTCCTTCTGCAGCAGCTGCTTCTCCAGCTCGGCTACTTTCATGATGGTCTCGTTCTCCACATCCAGAAGTTTCTCCGTCACCTACGGCAGCATGATGGGCAGAAAACATGATCAGAGAGCAGAGGCCCCTCCCCTCCTGGTCCCTGCACCAACGTGACACAGCAGACGCGCTGGCAGAAGGCCCGGACATTTCACTTTCGACGGGGAATTTGTAAATCGTCCCCCGTGATTCTTGGGGGTGTGGGGGCCAGAAATTGTTGTGAAATTCCCAGAGTGACGGCATGCAGGCCTGTGACCTTTGGCAGCGAGGAGTTCTCTGCCAGAGATCAGGAGAAGCCCTGGCTGCCGGGGAACAATCGTGGCATTACTGAGCGGCCAGAGTAAACTGGACACACACTCGCTGTCTCCGGTACCTACACACACGTTTTACCCGCGGTATCGGGCCGCGGGTAAACGAAACCATCCCCTGGCTCTGAGCTTACGTGGGAGAGATGCTCTTCGAGTTCCTCCACCTTCTCCAGGGCCACGTTCTTGGTCTCGGCGTCCTCCAGCAGTCCACCAACGTCGAAGACGTTGTCCAGGTAGGCCTGGATCTGCACTGACAGCTTGTCACTCTCCGTGTTCTTTAGTTTCTGCAAGAAGACAAAGTCCCTCCGTTAGGATTCGGACTTGTTCAACATCCTCTGGGATCTGAGCTTCTCGCACCTCTAAGAAGTCGTCGAGGCCCGAGTTTCGTGAACTCGTACTGCAGGTGCACGCGGAAGTTCATGTCCTCCACCGAGTGGACCACGATGTTGACGAACTGCATGCAGGCCACCTGCCACACAGACGGGACACCGTGTTTTTACACCGGAGTAAAACGGGAGGAGAAGGAGGAGCTCTGGGCGGCTTCGCACCATGAAATCGATGTTGCCCTCCTCGCAGCGGAAGTAGTCCATCAGCTTCTCGAAGCGGTGCTTCTCTTTACAGACCTGCCATGAGACCACATGCCCACATGAATACAGACACGGAATACTTATTATTTTTTTCATTTCATTTTACGCCCTTATCCAGAGCGACTTACAACCAGTAGTTACAGGGACAGTCCCCCCCCTGGAGACACTCAGGGTTAAGTGTCTGCTCAGGGACACGATGGTAGTAAGTGGGGTTTGAACCTGGGTCTTCTGGTTCATATGCGAGTGTGTTACCCCACTAGGCCACTACCACCCTGTTAGCATTTAATCCCCTGGACATATGACACGTTCTGTCTGAATTTAAACGAGTCCAAGGGTATTTACATAAGAGGCGGGGCCTTTTTAATCCGAGGCCGCCATGTTTGGAAATATTCTGTTATTATTCATTATAGCAGCTAAAATGTTCCTAATAATTTGAATAAACAATGTTCCAGGAAAAAAGAGCACTTTGTTTATCAGTGGTGACAGGAAATATATGCTCATAATCATATTTAATCATTTTGAGAAAAACTGTACTGTATAAAATGTTGAAATTGCTACTGTATCACCACATCTTGCTGTATCAGTATTTCAGGAGGTTTGATGTCCAGCACGGTGCACGTAATCAGAGGAACTGTACACAAGAACCCGGGCCAAACAAAAAGAGTCAATGTCCCATTGTTCCAAAGGTAATGTTCTCCACATGTTCTGCGCAGCCCCCAGACCGATTATGAATATGTAGCATGGACCCGGCCGAGCCTGAGCTGTTTGCAGCACCCGGGGGTCGGCGCTGGAGGTCGGCTCACGGTTCTGCACTTTTCGGTGCATCCTGATGGATATGCCAGTAGATGGTGTGTCGCCGTGGTTACGGAGCCAGTAATCTCCCCTCTCTGGATCGGGTGTCAGTGTTACGACTAGATAAGCCCCACCCCCCATGTTTTTAACACACACACACACACACTCTCTTTTTTCCCCGCCCACCCAGGGAACAGATCCTTATCTTTGCCCACTGTTGATATAGATCTAGCGCCTTAATGAGAAAAATACCCTGAAAACACACACACACACACACTCCATTGTTCTGCCTCCATGTCCCTGGTTGGAGGAAATGCCTACAGGGACATCTGGACTGCAGGTCCTCGGGAAAAAAAACCACCAGAGAGCAGGCGGCGGTGAGGCAGTGTGTGTCCACTGGACACCACACGGGGCAGGGTGCAGCACTTCAGGTGGTACCTCTTTGAAGTTGTCGAAGGCCGAGAGAATGATCTCATGCCCCCCTCGAACCAGACACACAGCAGCCAGGAGCTCCAGCACCAGGGCCTTTGTCCTGTGGACAAAAACCCACAGCAGCTCTGAGGCTTGTGCACACACACACACACACACACACACACGGTGTTGGAAAAACAGGATCTCTACAAAAGACAGAGATAGGATTACCCAGGGTACAAAAACGACCCACCCACAGTAGCTGGGATCTTTTATTCAGGAAAAATGCTTCACTTTTGCAGAAATTTACATTTACAGCATTTACCAGACGCCCTTATCCAGAGCGACTAACAGTCAGTAGTTACAGGGACAGTCCCCCCCTGGAGACACCCAGGGTTAAGTGTCTTGCTCAGGGACAGGTAGTAAGTGGGGTTTGAACCTGGGTCTTCTGGTCCGTACGCGAGTGTGTTACTCACTAGGCTACATCCACCACTACTTTCAGTACCCCACCACCCTTACAGTCAGTAGTTACAGGGACAGTCCCCCCCTGGAGACACTCAGGGTTAAGTGTCCTGCTCAGGGACACGATGGTGGGGTTTGAACCTGGGTCTTCTGGTCCATACACGAGTGTGTTACCCGCTACTACCCCCCTGGGCCGTATTTTCCTGATGCTGTAACACGGCGGAACGTGTGGGGAATGCTGGTGTTGATGGAGGACGTGCTCATGTATAAAAGGGGGATTAGGGAACCGGTGGAGGTCGGCGGCATCTTACCGGGAGTTCCTGTTGTTCAGGCTCAGTGCAATTTCATTGACCGCATGAGGGTGGGACATGACCAGGTTGAAGCCGTACTACAAGAGAAAGATCACATGAAGGAAAGATCACGAGAAAGTGGGAACCTGCAGAGGATCCAGGCCACTTCACATCTGCATTGGACCTAACCGCATGCACTTCCCACCGTGGCCTGTCGGGGGAGCATCAGCTACGGAAGGGGTAGTTTTACGAGGTCTGCTGAGGCATTTTACCATAATTTGCCGTACCTGGTAATTCATGATGGCCCGTAAACACATGATGCACACGTGCACGTCGTCCTTCTGGCTGACCAGCCGAGAGTTCTTGATGGTTCTGCTGTTGCTGGCCGAGCCGTAACTGTTAACAAACAGCACATGTGAGCAACAGGGGTGGCCTGCGGGGATCTACGCGGGGGTCCGCGGCCCCGTTTCATCCCGGCAGCCACCAGCGGGGATCAGACAGGCCTGTTTATGGCCCTCGCAAAGATCACGTCTCGAGCTGTAACTGCTCGTTTCTTCATGGAACATCAAAATCTGTGCAAAACAGAAGAAAACTGCAATCTGGACGATATTATATTTAAATGTTTATTATATATTTTGAACGTTTTCGAGTGCACATTCAGGACACAGCATGTCCTCCGCACGTCATGTCGTCGGCCCTGCTCTTCCTGTACAGGAAGCGAGAGCTCCGCCCACCAGCCGGGTCTCGCATGCATGTGGCGCTCCGCCGAAAGCAAGATGGGCAGTGTGGCTAGAGCCCGGTGCATGCTGGGAGATCGCGTTACCCTGGTTCTCTGTATGCTGATGTGCGGCAGCTGTGTGTGGATCACACATATATAACTCCTGTTATATATCGAAGTGTGTGTGTGTGTGTGTGTGTGTATCAGGGTCATAGACAGCCAGATGTTGCCGATATTGTAATATCATTTTTTTCGGTCCATAAAAAGCCTCCTGCAAAGTGTGAGTGTTTCCTTTCCTTCGT
The DNA here is from genome assembly GCF_900700375.1 of Denticeps clupeoides. NCBI lineage: Eukaryota > Metazoa > Chordata > Actinopteri > Clupeiformes > Denticipitidae > Denticeps > Denticeps clupeoides. Next base: position 158,023 of record NW_021630101.1, read on the forward strand.
GTGGCCACCATCCACCGACCAAGGAGCACGTAGCGTGACCTCTCAACAGCCTGGAAAGATCACGAGATCACGCCCTCGTCATCCAGAACGCGTTCTAGACTGTTCCGCTGCGTGTTGTGTGATGGATCCTTTACTTTGAGGAGGCCTGCATGTCTCGCCCAGCTTTTCTGTAGACTGGTATGAGAGGCTCTGCAGCAGCGGGGCGGGTGTTAGTGGGTGGAGCAGCTCGGGCGGGGCAGGGCAGGGCGGGGCCGTGATACGCACCGCAGGACAGACTGGCGCGCCGAGCGCACCAGCGTGTTGCAGAAGGGCCGGCTGCCGCTCTGGTGCAGGTCCTCGATGGAGCGGCTCCAGGACCTGGACTTGTCCAGCGTGCCGACCTCCCCGTTGTCCAGCCCCTCGAAATCCAGCCTGCGGCGTGAGTGGACAGACCGACGGACGAGCAGACAGACACACAGACAGACAGACCACACCCACGTGGACATACAAGAAGGGAGGGGTCTGGTTAGGGGCAGGTTCAGGGCACCGCTCGGGCACAGCAATATGGCCGGGAGGTGGAGCAGCGCAGCAGACACGTGCAACACATTGGACCTGGCCACGCCCACAGGCACAGCGTCTATGCAGCAGCTTCAGCACAAACCTGTGTGTGTGTGTGTGTGTGTGTGTGTGTGTGTGTGTGTATGTCTGTGTGTACTTACATAACAGCACACTGTGCAAAAGACAGGTATTTGACCAGGATGTCCAGGCCTCTGTTCTCATCGTTGAGGAACTCTCTCACCCAACTGTAGCAAAAAAGGGGCGGAGTCAGCAGGGAGGAGGTCAAAGGACAAAGTGAAGCAGTCAGAGGGCATGTAGGCGGGTTCATTACGTTTCTCCCCCTGAGATGCAAACAGAACGGGGGCAAAAACAGGGGACGTGGTGGCCTAGTGGTTAAAGAAGGTAGTCAGAAGGTTTGCGGGTTCGAATCCCGATCTGCCAAGGTGCCACTGAGGTCCCCTTGATGAAGGTACCGTCCCCACACACTGCTCCCCGGGCGCCTGTCATGGTGCCCACTGCTCACCAAGGGTGATGGTTAAATACAGAGGACACGTTTCGTTGTGTCACCGTGTGCTGTGCTGCAGTGACTCACAATGACAATCACTTCACCTTCGCTTTCAGAAGATTTTTGGACGCGTGAAATAGGTCAGAAACAGAAAGGGGGTTTCTGTTTCTGACCTATTCACACACACACACACACTGTTGCTGATTCATTGCAGACAGGGCTGCAGCCGCAGCATTCATTATAAGATCCTGTGTGTGTGAGAGAGAGAGAGAGAGAGGGAGGGTAGAAGGTAAACTGAACAGACAAAGGAAGAGAGATCGGCAGAGAGAGGGGGTTTCTGGGTATAAAAAGCGCGTGAGGTTGAGGCCCGACCGTCAGTTTCCTGTCTGCCTCCCCGCCCCCCTTTCCTGTCCTGCCAGATGCTGCTTCAGATTGGCTCGGCACGCGGAGGAATAACACGTCGGAAAAAGGGGGCAGAGTTCGGAGCCGGAGTGACGAACAGACCCCCGTCCCGGAGAGAAAGTGTCCGAAAATAGCCCCGCGCCGCTCGGCATCTGGGAAAGCATTAGAGCCAAGGGGCGGAAAACAAAGACAGATCCACGTCTGAGCCTGAATCACCGGCCAGACGGAGTCCAACGGGAGCGCGCGTCTCCAAGCAGGTCCTCTTCTGAGACGTGTTTCCTGTCCCTGCAGACGCGCGATGAGAACCATCTGTGCCGGGGAGAGACGACGGGCCCGAGCCCACAACTGGGCACCAGGGAGCCGAGGAGGAACAAAAAAAGCTGACGTCAGCACCCCCGTTCCACAGGCTGTCCGTCGCTCTGCAGACCAGGAGGTGGACGGATCGAGACACATCCCACACCGCACCTTCACCCTCCAACCCTGAACCAAACGAACACAAAGCGACAGGCGCAGCTGGGCGGCACATCACGTCACCCCATTCAATAATGACGCTGAGCATGATGGGAAAATGATGAGAATCTGACACCCTGTGCCGTTCGAATTGGGACACGGCAGCCAGTCAAACCTGCTCGGGAACTCCGACCAGCGTTGTCCTGCTCTACTTCCACCTCTACAACGGAACAGAAACAGGAGTAACCGAGTAATCTGAGGACTGGATTACTAGCAGGTCCACCTCTGAACACCAGCCGACGTCTACAACTAATACTCAATACGCAACCTTCTCAAATTCTCCACACCACCCCACAACCTTCCCAACTTCTCCACACCACCCCTACAAACTTCTCCACACCACCCCTACAAATTTCTCCACACCACCCCTACAACCTTCCCAATTTCTCCACACCACCCCTACCCAACACACCACCCCCACAACCTTCACAACTTCTCCACACACCCCCACAACTTTCCCAACTTCTCCACACCACCCCCACAACCTTCCCAACATTTCCACACACCCCACAACTTTCCCAACTTCTCCACACCACCCCTACAACCTTCCCAACTTCTCCACACCACCCCTACCCTACAACCTTCCCAACTTCTCCACACCACCCCTACAACCTTCTCAACACCATCCCTAAAACCTTCCCAACTTCTCCACACCACCCCTACAACCTTCCCAACTTCTCCACACCACCCCTACAACCTTCACAACTTCTCCACACCACACCCCCACAACCTTCCCAACATCTCCACACCACCCCTACAACCTTCCCAATTTCTCCACACCACCCCTACCCAACACACCACCCCCAAAACCTTCACAACTTCTCCACACCCCCACAACTTTCCCAACTTCTCCACACCACCCCTACAACCTTCACAACTTCTCCACACCACCCCCACAACCTTCCCAACATCTCCACACACCCCACAACTTTCCCAACTTCTCCACACCACCCCTACAACCTTCCCAACTTCTCCACACCACCCCCACAACCTTCCCAACATCTCCACACCACCCCTACAACCATCCCAATTTCTCCATACCACCCCTACCCAACACACCACCCCCACAACCTTCACAACTTCTCCACACACCCCCTACAACCTTCTCAACACCATCCCTAAAACCTTCCCAACTTCTCCACACCACCCCTACAACCTTCACAACTTCTCCACACCACCCCTACAACCTTCCCAACTTCCCCACACCACCCCTACAACCTTCACAACTTCCCCACACCACCCCTACAACCTTCCCAACTTCTCCACACCACCCCCACAACCTTCCCAACATCTCCACACCACCCCTACAACCTTCCAACTTCTCCACACCATCCAACCTCTGAGCCATCATTATACCTCACACTGCACCTCGTGTTCTCCGACCCTCCAGTCCTGCTCGCCTGGTCCCTCCATCTCTGAAGATATGAGGAAGGCCCTCATTAAATGTGCCCTGCCCTCTTCTCTGTCTTGAGCCCTCGGTGGTGGAATGAACTTCCCCTCGAGGTCAGAACAGCTCAGTCGCTGAGTATTTTCAAACGGCAGCTGAAGACCTTCCTCTTCAGAGAAAACTTGAACTAACTTGTAACCTTCTAACAGTCTGAATTATGTAAGGAAAGTAATAAAATGATTGTATTGATGGTTGGGGTGCTTTGCAGGCCTGGACCACCGTACGTTGATATCTTACCCGATGTGATTGGTCCGCAGCGATATCTCCAGCTCCCTCAGGACCTTGGTGGATTCCTGAACCCGCCTGCGGAATTTCTGTGGGGGGCGCAGAGGAATTCTCGGGTTGGTCTGATGCTTATCGAGAGCTTCTGTTGAGGATCGGCTCAGTTGCTGGGAAAAAGTCTCACCTTGCGCGTGACTCCGGGGTCTAAGTATCCACGCAACTTCTGGATGTACGTGTGTGGGGGGTTCTTCACCTGGAACCGTTCCTGACAAAAAATCCAGACAAAAAGGTTCTACGTGGTTTCTATGGCTGCACCGAAAACGCAGGAGCTAGGAACCAATATCATTTCTGGAAGTCATTTGTGGTAGTAGCCTAGTGGGTAACACACTCGACTATGAACCAGAAGGCCCAGGTTCACACCCCACTTACTAGCATTGTGTCCCTGAGCAGGACACTTAACCCTGAGTGTCTCCAGGGGGGGGGGACTGTCCCTGTAACTACTGACTGTATAGTCGCTCTGGATAAGTGCGTCTGATTAATGACATAAATGTAAATGTGATTTGTAGAACCATTTGCAACAATGAAGGTGGGTAGAAGGGCGTGGTCACCTGGTCACATATGAGGTCCCATTTCTTCTCGCTGTCGTACTGGCGCAGGAGGCGGGCTTTGTCGGGGGGCAGGTTCATAGAGTTCTGCAACAGAGGAACGAAATTGAATGAGAGGCGGCGTGATGCCCAAACCCCGCCCCCTGTCACAGAGGGGTCCGAGTCACACCCTCGAAAACACAGTGACACAGCACTGTGACATATATTTCCATTTGGATGAGTCCAGAATAAGAAAAAATAACAGAGCTGAACTGTCATTCAGTAACATGATCTTTTTTGCCGATGACGAGTGACAAAAATTGAGTTTTTTGGGTGCATGGAATTCAGAGACACTGCTATGGGTACACAATTCCACACCAGAAAGAAGCACGAACAATATGCAAAACCTTCCAAAAATATCAATAACAAATCACATATTGTCAAAAAAAAAAATGTATTGACGTAAAAAAAATCACTTTCATCCAGAACTTTCCACACGTGCATGAATCCTCCTCACTGCAACAACAGTGATATGTGTGTGTGAGAGAGAGACGGGAAATGGGGGGTTTATCCCAAATTCTCAGCGTTGTGACGATACTAAATCCAACGAAAAGTCCGGGACGGACTTCTCGGTTTAAACGCACATGAGCTGCAGCAGCGCTGCGCCACACCAACACGGTCCCTCATCTGAAAGAAGCCCCAGAGATGGGAGCCTGGCCTCAGCCCCGGCTTCCATAACCCACCCGGTGCGGAGAGAACAGGAGGAGAAAACCAGGCAGGCTGGTGCATTCCAGATGTCCGGAATTACGGCAGGAATGCGTCCTGTTTATAACACTTACAAATTGCCCATAAATTCATCCTCTCCCACCCAGAATGCATCTCTCCTTCTCCAGCCTCATGCGCCAGAGTGTAAAACCGGTCTGTGTGAAGGGATGCGACAGAACACCATCACAGTCGAACCCACAGAATGGCACAACGGCCACAGTTTACAGATGCACAAAATACACCCAGAACGATCAGAAGTGTAGGAATCCCCTGAAATGATGAATGTTCAATAACCTCAAAAAACCAGCAGGGTTGGGTGATACCAAGTGTTCTGCAGGGGCTGTGTAACTTTACCGGATGATTAAACATGCCATTATTTGGCAAATGAAATCAATTAAGAAAACCAACAAGTTATTAATGCAAGATAATGAATGTATTTATTAATCGGAATGGTTTGATTATATGGCTGGATCAGATTTTTGCAGGGGTCGTGACCCCCCTAACCCCGCACAAATTTGGCCTACGGACAACGTGAGACAACGTCCCTCACCTCCAGTGGGTGGCCCAGCCATTCCTACATGTTCCTATACATGGAAACAGTTTGGACAAGCCTGCTGTAGACGAATCGTCACAGCACACAGGCACACCATCACAGCTGCGGCGGGAACTCGATCGCGGGTTTTACTAATCAAGCCGCCGCCCACTCCATCAGCAGGAGGTAGAATTGTAGCCTAAATCACAATTTTCCTGCATACATGAATTTCTGTCTTAACGCATCATAATCACTGTCCTCTGAAATAAGGAACCAACTACAGTACCACCCGGCACGTTTTGTTGGACAAAGTTTGAAAAGGGGAGGAGCCTGTAGGCATGATTGACAGCTCTCAGAAAAAAAGTGAAGTGATTGTCACTGATACACAGCACACGGTGCACACAGTGAAATTTGTCCTCTGCACCCTGAGTGAGCAGCGGGCACCATGACAGGCGCCCGGGGAGCAGTGTGTGGGGACGGTGCTTTGCTCAGTGGCACCTTGGCGGATCGGGATTCGAACCGGCAACCTTCTGACTACGGGGCCACTTCCTCATTCTGACTGTCAATTCATCACATCAAAAGCATATTAGTATCATGTGACAATCACAGTTCAGATAGCGACGCTGCATGGACCAATCAGAATGCAGTTAGCTAGAATAAAATACCTAGAACACAGAACCCTGGCTATAAAACTCTCTGTTGTCCTTGTTTGGGAACTGGACCCTACTTGCTGCCATTCCAGGTCAGATCTAATTGGATGCCAGTTAACCTAATTCTGCAAATTACATTTCCTTCTTCTTCTTTCTCCTTCCGTCATCGTAAGACGCAGGAGCAGGGATGGCGTTCCGTGCCGCGAGGAGCGGGTGCAGCGGAACAGCATGCGTTTGTTCCATGGGAGACAGCAGACACCCAGCCCAGGGCCGAAAATCAAGTCCAGAAAGACTCCTCAATAACTGGCGGCCGCTGCCCACCCCAGTGGCACAAAAACAGGCCTTCTGTAGTTTGATGAGAAGAGCGCGGGCGTGGGGGGGCGCGGCGCGCCGTCCGCTGGCATTTCCAACAATGGACAAAAGCGGCGGACTCACAGCGGCCCAACAGGCACGACTGATGTGGTTCGCAGCGGCTGCGAGGTGGAACGTTACGTTTCCGGTTCTAAAAGGCCTCTGGTTGGTATTTCAGCAAGAAAAAAGGCGGACATGACAAAAACGGAGAAGGAAAGTACCGGCCTGGGGGGCGGGGCAGAGGAGGAGGACGCAGGATGTGGCGCGGTGTCGGATTGCCGGGCGACGCAGAGGCCAAGTTCAGCAGATTAGAGTCACGCACAGCTCATACACACACACACACACACACACACACTTACTCCCAAATAAACAAATGAAGAAAATACCCTGCAGGGGCAACAGGAAGTTTCCCACAGACTGACGCGTACGCCTCCCTGCTTGGCACTGGTGCATTCTGGGTCCAGCCCCCGACTGAAAGGTCACCGCGGCATTCCCGCGCTTTTTAGCCCCTTTTCGTCCGTAAACACCCGGTCTGGGTTGCGGCGCTTCCTCTCCGTGACCCATGAAGAGGTCGGTAGATGCCACTGACGCTTTCACCATCGCGACCAACCTGCAGTGCATCATGGGTATCCAGAGGCTGCCACACATAACGGTCACCACCTTGGTTATCTAGAGGAAGGGGCGGAGCACAGACAAACTGCGAGCAGGAAGTTGCAGCTGTTGGAACAGTGACCCCTCCCCATTCAGACGTAAGGGCATGTCGTCATTGGCAACGGTGGTATTATTCCCAAAATGATGCTCAAGAAGTTCCTCAGGAATGGACTGCTGTTTGTGCTAATATTTCGATATTTTTTGGTGTCATCATAGATATCGGTATTGCACATTTTCTTGAGAAATCGTGATATGACCACTATCACTGTGACCCAAATGTCTCAAGTCATGCTAAAAATGCACCGTTCTCTGTAAAGTAGCACCGGAACGTTCTCATATCATGTTGAGCAGCGCGGAGCACCGGCCTCCTAAAATCCCCTCTTCCCACACAAAGGCATATTTTCATAGTACATTTTTGCCGAACAGATCCTGGGCACGGGCGATGGGAAACGCAAACCTTGAGCGTGGCGACTGGGCCGGAGTGTCTGGACCGGGGTCAAAATAAACGTCCCCCCGAAAAAACCGGGAGACGATTCCCTTCCTTTCCTGCAGCCAGAGGAAACCCAACCCAGCTCCAGGAGAGCTTCCTGTCCTCAAGTCTCTCTCATTCTGACCGTCCAACGCTGTCATCAATGAATCAAATAATTTGGACAAAAAAACTTTATTAGTGAAATGGGGAAATTCGTGGAATGGGGATTTGCAGAGACAAATAGCCAGGAATGAAAACATTCCGACTCCACCCACAGCCTGAGCTAGACCCCGCCCCCTCACCACACTGACCAATTGTTTATAATGCAACCATCTGAATGCATATTGAACGGGTCAGTTCTTCTCTCGGATTACCAAGACACTTTACGAAGTTTCAAAAGTCAATAAGTCGATCATTTATTCAAAAATTAATTTCCCACAGCTGATGCATCAAAACAGCAATCCCAGAAGTGAAAGCTGGAACCGTGAGCAGATTCACCAAACCAGGGGTGACTTCCTCCACCCTCATGACAAAAGCCAGAAACAGATGATGTGAATGTAAACACGGTGTTCATACAATGGGTGACAAATGACGGCCTTCCACTCGCTCCTGTAGACAGGAAGTCCTGTTTATTTCCCCCGAATCCCTTCCCGCCAACATGTCACCTGCACCAAGTAGTGGTGTTGCCGGATACGTCAAAGTGAAGCAATGAACACTTAACATGCGTAAAAAATCAATCATGTTCCGCTGAAATATTGAATATTGCGATTTGTTACAGACATGTCGGAAGCGGACATGCACATAGATCCTCGGGTCGACTTTTATTCCAGAATCCTGACCGGCGAGCCAGTGAACCTGGCGCCTTAAATAACGCGGCGTTTCTCAGGTGAGCGAGTGTGAGAACCGGCGGCTTCCCTTTCTCCACACCGACACCCGATCTGACGCCATTTACACAGAAACCCGAACCCGCCAATCACAACAAAGACACCGGACCACCCCCCCTCCACGCGGCCAGCGGCGGTCAATCAGGCAAGCGCACAAAGCGCCTGTCACGCGGTTTACTGCGAGGCCACCGGCCATTAAAACACTCCCGATGACACCAGCACCTCCACGTCCAGCGGCTCAGGAACGCAGCTCCTTCATTTACACGCTCATCTCTGGCGGTCCGGCACCACTTTTAATGCCAAAGAAGACTGGAAAGGGCCACTAGGTCCAAATGCATGCTGGGAAGTGTGTGTGTGTGTGTGTGTTCTGCCCGTCAAAGAAATTCATTCCTGTCGTGCCCTGAAAGCCTTGAGCTCTCCCCAGAGGCCCAAACCACACAGCCTCCGGCCCCTGACCTTCCAGACAGGCACGCAGAAGACCCCCGTCCCCCACCCGACGCACAGGAAGGAGGGGACGGCGCTGGGCCTCATTTACAGCCCGTTAGCGCCCGGACCCGGGGGCCAGATGTGACGATTTTATTAGTAATAAACTCCCGCTGGTGCCGCACCTCAAATCTCGACTGATATCTGGTCAGCATCGTATTTTATTGGTGTATTTTTGAGGTGCTATTATAAAAACGTGTGCTGGTGAGAGTGTAAGAAAAACTACACTCCGGAATGTAGAACGTAATCTGCGGCCATCGCGGAGCAGCTAGCAATATTCCGGAGGGTTCCAGAATATCCGGAACAGGTGTGACATCTGCCGTTATCACAACATTCATACCTGTTCATGCAACCATCAAAAACACATTGCAGGGAGGTAGTAGCCTAGCAGGTAACACACTCGCCTGTGAACCAGAAGACCCAGGTTCAAACCCCACTTACTACCATCGTGTCCCTGAGCAGGACACTTAACCCTGAGTGTCTCCTGGATCAGCCTGGATCAGTCAAGCATGGACAAATATGTGATTTTTGGCTAAAAGCGTGTGAATTGTTGGGCAGTGGTGGCCTAGCCGTTAAGGAAGTGGAGTCATAACTTTGCAGTTGCAGGTTCAAGTTCGGAGCTGCCAAGGTGCCACCGAGGTCCCCTTGACGAAGGTGCCGTCCCCACACGCTGGTCCCCGGGCGCCTGTCATGGTGCCCACTGCTCACCAAGGATGATGGTTAAATACAGAGGACACATTTCACTGTGTCACCGTGTGCTGTGCTGCAGTGTCTCACAATGACTAAAACTTTCGCCATGTTCCTGTTTACTTACACCCCAATATTATAATGATATTAAGTGAAAAAAAAAAATTAATAATAAGTTGCCAATATCACATGCTGGTGCTTCCATATATAACACTGAATACCAAAAATCCTTAGTTTATGTACGTTTTTAAACCAATTTATTATATCAATAATCCACGATCAAGCAGACGTTTCGGGGTCTGACCTTAATGTTTGAGCGACTGCAGATTAATGCTGGACTCGTCTGGGTGACCGAACCCGTCGGCGCCAGAGGCCTGAGAACCCGGGAGGACCCGAGTGATCAAACAGAACCGAGTGCAGAACACGCCTGCGGTGTGACAATCATGAGATTCTCCTCGTATCGGTCATGATCGCAGGACCTGCTCAGAAAGGCAGAGGTCTGATGGGCGAGAGACTGTGTGAGTGTGTGTGTGTGTGTGTGTGTGTGAGAGAGAGAGAGAGAGGGAGGAAATGTTCCTCATTCAGTAACGTCGTCGCACAGAAGTTCTGTAGACTCTGGTCTGAGTGGATTAGCCGTACGGTATATTAGACTTTGTGCGTGTGTGTGTGTAGGAGGGGGAGGTTCTCTCTCTAAAACAACACAATCACAGAGCCCCCATTGTAGAGAGAAGGAAACCACTACCCTGAAGCACACACACACACACACACACACACACACACAGCTGCACCATGCCTCACCAACCCCCTACCACAAATGCTTCCACATGTACGCAAGCAGACACACACACACACACACACACACACACACACACACATTCCTACACATTCACACACATCTAATGCTGAGATGGAGACCTGGCGATGATGATGATGATGATGATGGAATACTTGATGTGGAACTGTCTGGTGTGTGTGTGTGTGTGTGTGTTCTCTTATGAAGAAGCTAGCAAAGCCCCAGATGGTGAAGAGTCCCGGTGGTAAATATGGAGGTGTTACTATGAGGAGGAGGAGGAGCTCCGCTCTTGCACTGTCAGGCCAGGCTCCTCCCACCACGGCAGATCAACGGAGTCAATTTCGCGCAGATTCAGGGTTCCCAGAGCCCTCCGAACGCAACTGAGAACGATTTAGGTGAAATGTCCCGTAAACACCGCGCACAGCCTGAGCCCATTAGTTCCAGACGAGTGGTGTCTATCAAACGCGCCGTCCGGGGGGTCAGGGGTCACGCCGGGATTCCGCTGTTAATAACGGACCCGTGAGAACGAGCCTGTCGGCCCACGCCGGCACGGCAGTTGCTGCCCATCGACGAGAGCCGGAACGTTGGTGGAACCGTAACGGGAACCGTGGCCCGCCGCCAGATCGAAAGGGGGAATTTTCTCCCTCCGCGGCTCAGGCCGAGCGGCGACCGCAGGAATCCGGCACCGCCGCCGAGAGCCCGGAGCGGGGCGCGGCCTGAAAGGGGATACGAGCCGAGAGCCCCGGCTCGCCGGACGGCCCACGCCCCCCTCGCGTCACCCCGCTGCTAACACCAAAGCCATCTGGAGCAGCCCGGCCCGGCCCAGACCTCAGGAATTCACCACGCCGGTCCAATCAGGAGGTTCTAAACACAGGAACCGGCCCACGTCACCACGCGCCGGAACGCGTTCCTCTAAAGTGTCTTGCTCAGGGACACGATGGTAGTAAGTGGGGTTTGAACCTGGGTCGTGTGGCGGCTGGACGGCGGGAAGATGCCTTCAGCCAAACCCGGCATTTTATTAGCTTCCACGCCACGCTTCAGTAGCGCCTCTGCTCAAGACATTAGCCGGAATGACATCAGAATGTCTCCACAACCACTCCAAGCGTGTCTCTGCACTGCGGCATCATGGGATACACGGACACACAATCCCTGGAAATGTAACGTGGCGGCTGAAAGAATGGCCATTGTTCGCGTTTGGAGGACAGAAGACTAGAAGGGAAGTCTTCGACGCCGCATGACGTTTCTCCAGAACGTTTCGACAAAATGTCTAACTGATGGAGAAAAGATCGTTAACACAATGGGAGGAGCTAAGTCTCGTTTACCTGTTCCTGCATGAACCACAGACGACCAAAAAGTGAAGTGATTGTCACTTGTGATACACAACAGCACAGCACATGGTGCACACAGTGAAATTTGTCCTCTGCATTTAACCATCACCCTTGGTGAGCAGTGGGCACCATGACAGGCGCCCGGGGAGCAGCGTGTGGGGACGGTGCTTTGCTCAGTGGTACCTTGGCGGATCGGGATTCGAACCGGCAACCTTCTGATTACGGGGCCGCTTCCTTAACCGCTAGGCCACCGCTGCCCCCAAAAAGCCACGTCCAACCAATCAATGTTCACACATGGGCAGAATAAAAACGTATAGCATCATATCATGCGTATCGTGGTAACCTAGCGGAATAAGAAGCAGACCCGGAAACGGAAGGTTGCCGGTTCGAACCCCGAACCGCCATGGTGCCACCGAGGTCCCCTTGATGAAGGTCCCGTCCCCACACGCTGCTCACCAGGTGCCTGTCATGGTGACCACTGCTCACCAAGGGTGACGGTTTCACGTGATGTTCTGACAATCACTTTCACTTAAAACAGTGAAATTTTATAGGAACGTGACATGGCAACGGGTCTTATGGAGCAATTTTGGGTTCGAAGTGCGGAGAAGGTCAGGAGAGAGCTGCAGTTTTGGGGTTTGGAGCTGCGGTCAGACAGTGATGCTGGAGATCAGGTCAAAACTGATGTTCTATTATCCATTTCCTTTAACGAACTGACTACAAATTGACCCTTTCTTCCCTACAAGACCTCGCCCCGAGAACCCAGCAGCACCCTGACCACTAAACTCCACCGAAGACCAGAGCCACGGCCCTCACTTCCTGAGGAGCTCTGATGAAGCTTCATCTCTGAACAAGCGCAGAACATCGCCTGATAGCAGCAAGATGAGGAAAACGTTCTCGTTCCCACAGATACCGAGTATCTGAGTGACTGTTCTATTGAAGACGTTCTTTATTCCAGCTGGCGAGTTTCAGAAAACCGATTTGCATTAAAACCGTTTCTGTTCCCTCCAAACATTCTCGATTCTGTTTGCTGCAACATTCCGCCGCGGCGCGTCCCTGTAACTCCGCCCACTGAACTTGTGACTTGTTTATAAACGGCAATAATAAACGCAGAACCCAGTTTTTCGTCTGGAGAGGAGGGCTTTCAATTGTTCTTTCATAACCACTCCGTGCGAGAACAATGTCCACATTGCTGCAGCTTCAAACAAGAAGCTGGCGAAGAAACAGCACGCAGAACTCGGAACCGGTAAATCACAGTACAGCCGGATTTACCAGTAGCCAAGAACAACAGGAGAACCATGCAGAGGTTCTCGACAAAACATTCTGTCTGAACAAGAGGCTGCGTTTTAACCAGAACTTCACAGCAGAACATGGACCAGTCATTGTGATGAGAGTAAAGGAGCTCAGGACAGTAGGAAGGTGTAAACCAGACATGATATACGATACAGAACAGACTTATAATAGAACACAGAAACAGAATACAGAGCTTTAACGGAGTGTTAGAACACGGAAGAGTAAGAGAACGCAGGACAGTATCAGTAACAGGACATGGGAGGGTAGCAGAACACATGACGGTAGCAGCACAATAACAGGACACAGAACTATATCAGAACATGAAAGAGTATCAGTATACAGAGCCGTAGCAGAACATGGAACAGTATCAGTATGCAGAACAGTAACAGTCCAAGACAGTATCCATATGCAGAACCGTAGCAGAACATGGAACATAGTCAGCATACAGAACAATAACAGAGTCCAAAACGGTATCAGTATACAGAACAGTAGTAGAAATTGGAACAGTGTCAGTATGCTGAACATCAGTAGAACATGGAACAGTATCAGTATGCAGAACAACAGAACATGGAACAGCATCAGTAGAACATCAGTAGAACATGGAAGAGCATTGGTATGCAGAACAGCAGAATAACATTGAACAGTATCAGTACGTAGAACATGGAACAGCATCAGTATACAGAACATCAGTAGAACATCAGTAGTACATGGAACAGTATCAGTAAGTAGAACATGGAACAGTATCAGTATGCAGAACAGCAGTAGAACATGGAACAGTATCAGTATGCAGAACAGCCGAAGAACATGAAATAGCATCAGTATGCAGAACACTAGTAGAACATCAGTAGTACATGGAACAGTATCAGTAAGTAGAACATGAGTAGAACACGGAAGGGCATCAGTATACAGAACATCAGTAGAACAGCAGTAGAACATGGAACAGTATCAGTAAGTAGTACATGGAACAGTATCAGCATGCAGAACAGCCGAAGAACATGAAATAGCATCAGTATGCAGAACACTAGTAGAACATCAGTAGTACATGGAACAGTATCAGTAAGTAGAACATGAGTAGAACACGGAAGGGCATCAGTATACAGAACAGCAGTAGAACATGGAACAGTATCAGTAAGTAGAATATGGAACAGTATCAGTATGCAGAACAGCCAAAGAACATGAAACAGCATCAGTATGCAGAACACCAGTAGAACATCAGTAGTACATGGAACAGTATCAGTAAGTAGAACATGGAACAGTATCAGTATGCAGTAAGTAGAACATGGAACAGTATCAGTATGCAGTAAGTAGAACATGGAACAGTATCAGTATGCAGAACACCAGTAGAACATCAGTAGTACATGGAACAGTATCAGTAAGTAGAACATGGAACAGTATCAGTATGCAGAACAGCCGAAGAACATGAAACAGCATCAGTATGCAGAACACCAGTAGAACATCAGTAGTGCATGGAACAGTATCAGTAAGTAGAACATGGAACAGTATCAGTATGCAGAACAGCCGAAGAACATGAAACAGCATCAGTATGCAGAACACCAGTAGAACATCAGTAGTACATGGAACAGTATCAGTAAGTAGAACATGGAACAGTATCAGTAAGTAGAACATGGAACAGTATCAGTATGCAGAACAGCCGAAGAACATGAAACAGCATCAGTATGCAGAACACCAGTAGAACATCAGTAGTACATGGAACAGTATCAGTAAGTAGAACATGGAACAGTATCAGTATGCAGAACAGCCGAAGAACATGAAACAGCATCAGTATGCAGAACACCAGTAGAACATCAGTAGTACATGGAACAGTATCAGTAAGTAGAACATGGAACAGTATCAGTAAGTAGAACATGGAACAGTATCAGTATGCAGAACAGCCGAAGAACATGAAACAGCATCAGTATGCAGAACATGAGTAGAACATCAGTAGAACGTGGAACGTGAAAGTAAGAGATGAGGAAGAACACGGAACGCGTATGAGGGCGTGTGGGTCTGCGGGACTTTTGGGGGACTGGGACGTGACGTCACCGCGGGCTTTTTATTGTAAACTCGAAGGAATAAAAGTCCGACTGACCAGAACCAGGGCGAACCTCTCCTCCAGCTCGGCGAGGTCGGGCATGGGGACTTTCAGCGGCATGATGTGGTGCTTCATCTCCGCCTGGCCGTCCGCGCTCTCCATGTTCCCCATCGTGCAGAACACAAGTAAAAGTTCCTGTCGTGAAGAAGGTCTTCAGTGCCGATCCTCCACCATCCCGGTCCAGAAAAGCGTCATGGTTCTGGTTCTCCCGGACAGTCGGTCCATGTCACCCCGCCCGGCGCACGGAGCCCATCGGTCCGGCCGCTCCGCATCTGTCCGCTGCCTCCATTCATCAAGCTGCTCCGCGCCCCCGCGGCCGAGAAGCGCCGTGCGCGCCCCCGACGCCCGGTCTCCGGTGGGCGGGTGTCGGGGACGAGCGCGCCGCCTGCTGCCCGGGACAAAAAAAACAGAAATAATAAGGACCAACAGGCCCTGTAATCCAGTTCAAAACGAACTTCCAAAATCCTCAAAAGAAAAAAAAAAAAAAAGACCGTTATGTACTTTCTAGAAAGTGAAGTGATCGTCATTGTGATACACAGCAGCACAGCAACACGGTGACACTGTGAAACGTGTCCTCTGCTTTTAACCATCACCCTTGGTGAGCAGCGGGCACGCCTGGCTTTAGCCCATCTGAAGAACATCACGGGACACCAGCTGGACCTACCGGGCAAACAGGTCGGTGGATGACGTAGTGAATATGGGGCTGCATTACATCCTGCAACATCTCGACCGCCCGGGAACCGACGCCAGGATCCTGTCTGTGGACTTGAGCTCGGCGTTCAACACCGTTGTGCCTGAACTCCTCACCTCCAAACTCTCCCAGCTCAGCGTGTCACCTGGTACCTGCCAGTGGATCACCAGCCTCCTGACAGACAGCGAGATCACTTCTGGAACACGGTCCCTCAGTACTGGTGCCCCTCAAGGATGTGTCCTCTCCCCACTGCTCTTCTCCCTGTACACCATTGACTGCACCTCCAGGAACTCAACTGTGAAACTCCTGAAGTTTGCAGACGACACCACTGTCATTGGGCTCATCCAGGATGGTGATGAGTCTGCATACCGACAGGAAGTTGAGCGGCTGGTACTGCAGGCAGCACAACCTGGAGCTGAACACGCTCAAGACTGTGGAGATGGCGGTGGACTTCAGGAGACATCCTTCAACATTGCTCCCCCTCACCATATGAGACAACCCGGTGTCTATTGTGGAGACCTTCAAGTTCCTGGGCACCACCATTTCCCAGGACCTGAAGTGGGAGACCAACATCTCCTCCATCCTCAAAAAGACCCAGCAGAGGAGGTACTTCCTGAGGCAACTGGGGAAGTCCAGTCTTCCACAGGAGCTGCTGATCCAGTTCTACACTGCGGTCATTGAGTCTGTCCTCTGCTCCTCCATCACCGCCTGCTATGGAGCAGCCACAGGACAGGATCAGACTGCAGTGGACGGTACGGACAGCAGAAAGGACCACCGGTGCCCCCCTGATCAGCTTCTTCCCCCTCGCCATGTCCCTCCTAAACAGCTGGAACTGTCTCACTGCGAATCACCATTTACAGCATTTACCAGACGCCCTTATCCAGGGCGACTTACAGTCAGTAGTTACAGGGACAGTCCCCCCTGGAGACACTCAGGGTTAAGTGTCCTGCTCAGGGACACGATGGTAGTAAGTGGGGTTTGAACCTGGTTCTGGTTCATAGGCGAGTGTGTTACCCACTAGGCTACTACCACCATGCCACTTTATGTGATTTCTGCCTATTTATTGTATTACACATTGTTTTCATCTCTATGCACTTACAGACCTACGTACATTCTTACATATATTTATACTCTACAGTAGATATATTATTTATAAATAAATTCCACAACTTGTACAATTACACTTACACTCGTCCCGCACATTGTCGGTGTTGTTGTTTGTATTCTGTACTTGAGAGACACCGTCTACCGGAATCAAATTCCTTGTATGTGCTCCACTTACTTGGCCAATAAATACAATTCTGATTCTGATTTAAAGTGTACTTGTTTAAATGCAGCTCTTCTAGATTTTAAGTGAAGTGATTGATAGATATATAGATGTTTGAATAAACGTGAATTGATTTGAAAGGTAATACAATCAAATGTAACTTGAAATATTAGTTGTAACAGTAATCCTTATGCTAAATTACTTTTAGTAAAACTGATATAGTATTTCATGTGTGGTAAAATATGACATTTACAAAAATTTCTAGATGCTACGCATAGCCAGAATTTGTTGCTGTTACCAACATGTGACCATATTGTGTTGAACAGTATCGTTATACTAAGTTGATTGATTCGTTTAAGTCATTTAAGTCCCTACTGCAAAAAGCTATATAATAATTAGCAAACTAAAATGTTAGTGTTTTTCATCCGTTCATTTGCACCGCATTAAAAATGAATTGTAATGTGTTCTGTGAACAGGTCTGTTTTGTCCCTGCTGAGCTTACAAACTGTAATAATGGGATAATCACAGGCATTAATGCACACGTGTAAAATTCAGAACATTCCCACATCAAGAACCACAAGATCACAGCTCGGTGCCTGAAGTGCAAACAGGGAGTTTAATCAATCAAATGCAGCACAGGCACAAACTCGGACATTCGTCAGCAAGAAAACGTATTTCCACGCCACCTTCCGCCATTTCATGTCTTCACGTAAAACCCGTAACATTATCGGCAGCGTAAGAACTGCCAGGCAAAGCAACACGGAGACACTGTGTCCAAGTGGAGAACTCTTTTTGTATAAAATATATTCTCTGAAAAACAGCCGATCCCGGGACATCACGGTGCACAGTGCAGCGATAGATAAGGCCGAAAAGTGCAAATATGTAAAAGAGTAACAGCATACAAACCAGACAGAAAGAAGCACAATTTAAAAACAATGCTACCATCTTTTCTTAAAGATACGATCCTTTGGTGTTTTGTGCTACAGTAAAATACAATTTACATAAATATATATAAAGCATTGCATACACAAAACAGTTTAATAACGACCACAATAGTTACTGAACATAAAAATCTGCCTTTGGCAATGGACTGGAACTCACTTAGAATTTGAAAATTCAAGACAAAAATTCTGCTTTATCTCCATCCCGATTCATCCTGCATTTCCCAAGACTCCCTGCATGCCACCCTGGGCCTTGGATGGATACGGCCTACAAAGGCCACGCCCTGATTTGGAACAAACCTGCTGTATTAAAGTAAATCACTTTTTCTGACCAATGAGGAATCTTCATGTGTCTTAGCTCCGCCTTCGATCGCCCTCCGTACGTACCACATTACTCACCAACGTAGCTACAAGTTCCGTGGTACATTACAATATAGAAAATGACGTACTGCAATGACATCAGAGCAACGAAATCAGGATTGGTACACTGACAACCAGCATTTTATATCAGTTAAGGACCACTTGATTTGCATAGTGATCATTTAAAGCGCCGTTCCATTTGCTGCAGTAGAAGACGCGGCGGCCTGCGGTGGCGCCTCAGTGCATCTCCTCCGTCAAATCGTACCTGAAGGATGGATAAGAGTGAGAATGAATGTACAGATTGGCAGCACTGGTTGAAGTTTAGGAACGTGGGGGTGGGGACGCACCACTGCGTGACCCCTGAACGGAGGTCAAGCTGATCCAGGTCCAGCTGCAGCTGAAAGAGGGAAGAAAACGAATTAAAGTATTTAGTGAAGAAACATCACGCTGCCAGCTCGTGGTGCACGTACCTTTCCGAGGACCTCTCGTTCTCGACTCATGAAGGAAACGCTGTGTTTGACGGTGAGGTCCAGTCGTCTCTGCGCGGCCTCCTCCGGCAAAAGGTCCAAGTCAAACCTGGCGGGGAGAGACGAGGTGAAAACGAGTTTGTCCTCGGATGCACGGGAGTCACATGACCAGCGGCAGTGGTGTCCACCTCTCGTTGTACTCCGGGTTGAGGTCTTTCTTCTTGATGCCGGTTTTGCGCTTGGTGGTCTTGCCCTTGTCCGGCAGCAGGGCGAACGTGACGTAAGGATCTGACCCCTCCTTGCTGCAGGCAGGCAGGTTTCTAATCAGACAGAAGGACCAAGTTGTTGTTCTGCGGGCTCAAGATCGAACAGATTCTTTCTAAACTAGTTATGTTATGTTTAGAAATGTATTTCATTTCATCCCGCCATATTGAGCTCATCCACTACTGCGTGCTTTATAGGTTTATTTTGCCATCTAATGACCATAATGATAAGAGTTTATTGTGCTTGGTTCTCTGTACAAACTGCTCATGGTCAAATTGTGATCAGGCTGTGTGAAGTGTCTGCTCAACTCATCAGATGTTCTCTAGTTGGAGCGTATTGGGGTGACGTGTTAAGCAGAATGCGGTCATATTATCAAGATGAAATGAAGCGAGGCTGAAATCACTGCAGACCTGCAGGCATGGACGGTGATGACCAGTCGGTTCTCTGCTGACGAGTGGATGAGGGACATCTTCACCTGGGCCCGCTGGTCCGATCCACCTGCGTCAGCCCCCCTGCGGACAGACAGGCACAGACTTGTCCCCAGAGACATGAAGCCAAGACGGGACTATCTGTCCATCTCTTTAGTGATTTTCTCAACCTGTTTCTAGACCGGGTGGAACATCTGCCCTGAGAAACTCACACGCTGCTAGGCACGGCCCTGTGCCTCAGGTTGGCTGCAGTCGGAGCCTCTTTGGCGGGAACGGTGATCTCCACGTCGCCCGGCTGCTTTTCCGCTGTGATGTCACCTCGCGTCACACCGCAGTCGGACCGGTTCCGGGCCGAGTCCAGCAGCTGAAACGGACAACGCAGGATGGGATCTGCGGTTCCGTTGCAGAACTCTGGGACGCGGTAAAACTACCTTGAGCTCAGCCCTCAGCAGAACCTGACTCTCGGGCAGAGCGCCATCCAGTGGCAGCCAGCGGTCCAGCAGCAGCCCCTCCTCCAGAAGCAGCTCCCGCACCGGGAGGACCGCGGAGCCCAGGGCCTGACCCCAGCTGTGGGAGAGCTGGAGAGGGGAGCCGGCACGTCACCATAGCAATAACTACCCGAGATAATAGCCAGGCATGCTCAACGTAAGAAATAGTAACCACTTCCTCACACCTTGACTATAAGGATGTCCTCTCTGGGGTCCCGGACCAGAAAGTGACAGGCTTCGTCCCAGCGAGGAGATGTGGACTGATCACAAATCTTAAAAAAACAGGGGAAAAAAGCAACACAATTCTAGTATTTACTAGTTTTCAATAAGATTGAAAATTATTGTATAACAAGGGCCACCTTAGTCCGGTATGTGGTGCGGTTCAGCACAAGCTCCGCCCCCACTTTGGGCTCCTTGCCACTTTTCTTCAGCTGTGGACCAGAGAAATTAATTCGGTTTAACGTGGCCAGTGAGCTGACAGGAGCTCCTCATGCCTCCATACGGCCACCACTGGTGCCGTTCAATTCGCTTCAAAAGAGTCATAAACCTCACCGGCAGGCCGAGACCTCGCTCCACGAACACGAACAGCAGTGCCGCGGCGGGGACGCTCTTATTCTGATAGACCTGCTGCGACTGGAACTGCATGATCTGAAAGCCCGGAGTCAATAACAGGATCGAATTCACCAGCCAAGTCTCCATCCTTACCAAAATGACAATCGCAGACCGGACATCTTTCTGTCTTTGTATAACGTTCTACCCATGGTGACTTGACCTGCTAATTTAATAGTGAACCACCATTGAAGTGTTCCATTCTAGTATGGTTTGTACTGATTTATTGGCACATTTTGCAAATAATTAATAACAATTCAATTTTGCTGTGATACAGTGTGTAAAACTATTAGAGAGGCGAGTGTGAGCCAATCAAATCCATTTATGCAAATATTCTGAACACTTTGGCCACTCAGTTTATTGCAGGTTAAGCAGCAATGTGTCCAGCATGGGTGACCTGTGTAAGCCGGGCCGGGTCGGTCACAGTTGGCAGCCACTCCAGCTGCAGGTGAACCTGGCCGCTCTGCACGTCGGTCAGTGTGTACCACTGCAACAGAAACATGTGGTGACGCAGCGGTCCCCTGGGGCGGTCATATGAAAAAATGGTTTAATATCGCTGCACATCCGGCCCACCTGGTCAGTTAACTGGGCACTGATCAGGTCCCTCAGGCTAATCTTCAACCTGCGGGGACAATGACATGACGAGAACTGGAGAGAAATGGACCTGTTAGAGGGGTTCGGTCTCACCTGCCAAGGAAGTCATCTTCATCAAGGTCTTTATCAAAGAGTTCCAGCTGAACCTCCTGTCCGGGGAGCTGGGTCAAAACCACCTGACCACACAGAGCGAGGAGGGAATAAAGATCAAATGAGCTGGAGAAACCAATAGATTCATATCAGACAATATCACTACATATCAAAATAAATGTATCGTTAAATAGAGTGATTTTCGTCCCAGAATAACGCCTCGTACCTCGTACATCTCGTTCCATGTGGGGTTGAGATTCTCTTTGATCACGTGACTCTTGAAAGTCATGCCGCCCACCCGTACCTTCACGTAGGGGTCGCTCTTCGCCGCCTTGCCCATGAACTTGTCCTTGGCAACAAGGTTCCGGGCCTCAACCAAGTGGATCCGCAAAACCCCCTGAACCCGGAGACAACGTGTTTGTAGAGGAAATTTTGGAGTGTAGGAAGACCAGGGCTCCTTCAGCGTCTCACCTCCGAGGCGAAGCTGGACTCGGGGCTGGTGTGCTGCGGAAGCATCTCAGATGGGATGGGCGTGAAACTGGACCCTCCTTCAGACGTCCCACCGCCCTGACTGGGGCCTGTGCTGGGGGATGTAGGGTGTAGTGACATGGGACTGACTGGTACAGCCTCCTCATCCAGCCAAAGGATCTGAAGACGGAATATGTCAATAATATAAAAAAAGTATTCAAATCATTTGTTCATTCTGATCACACAAGGAAACTTCCAGACTCACCCTCAGCACAATGTTAAGGTAAATCCGACTACCGGGTCCAGAGCGGTCCAGCTGAAACCACTGGTCCATCGTGAGCTCCGGACACATGAGCAAACGAGACAGGGGGACGGACAGACAGCCCAGGGACATAGACCTGTCATCATCCTTCACCTGGGAACAGCAGGCATCTACATTTCATTACTCCAGGTCTACCATCAGGCAGAAATGGCTTTTTCACTCACATGGATAAACAGTCCAAAATTGCAAGAATTGCATATCAGGGTACATATTCTTTAAAAAAAAAAAAAAAGTTTCCACGACTCCTCAATTTCCACGACTCTAAAATGTCTGTGCAAATTTGAAAATATTGTTAAAATCTTATTAATGTGAACTCTGAAAAGGTTAACTTCCTACACGTTTATGCAAGCCCCAACCCAAGTAAAACAGTCCCAGTCATTTTATATAAATGTCCAATTTATATAAATGAAAGAAATATTTCACTTTTAATGGCAAGAAATATGAATGGTGTTCACATTAATTTGACAAAATGTGATCTGATTATCTAAGTCAAGGACATCAATAAATATAATGATAACAAAAAAATACTGATCTTCCATGATCTTTTTTTCAGAACAACCGTAAACCCCTAATGATAAAAGCTATTTTATGACAAATTAATGCAGAAACACATTCAATTCAAATGGGTTCACATACTTTATCTTGTCACTGTATATAATAAAAAAAAAAAAAAAAAAAAACAAGAAAAAAATGTACTTAATTTGTACCTGAATATCAAGGTCCTGTTTTTGAGGGTTTTGGATGAAGAAAGTGAAAGCATCTTCCCAAATAGGACTGTTGGTGCCGTACGAAGTCTTGAAAAACAGAAGGAACAACACAGCTTCTCTTGACATGACATGCTTTTTCACAAATGTACGCCTATATTTGGTGGTTGTAGCCTAGCGGGTAACACACTCGCCTATGAACCAGAAGACCCAGGTTCAAACCCCACTTACTACCATCGTGTCCCTGAGCAAGACACTTAACCCTGAGTGTCTCCAGGGGGGGACTGTCCCTGTAAATACTAATTGTAAGTTGCTCTGGATAAGGGCGTCTGGTAAATGCTGTAAATGTAAATGTTTACCACCACATTTAAGTCAGTATCCTATTTTGACAACTTTGTATAGGAATTGTACTGTACTGAAATGTACAGGTGGTGGCACTACAGCACCCCAAAATATATACAATAACAACAAATACATGCATACGATAAAAGTAAGATGTTATTCCCATGACCTTACTGATAATCATGTAAAGCCATCAACCCTTGTTCAGTGCACATCCATGCAGCTGTTGATGCTCAGATGCTCCACAAACCAATAAGCAATAAGTCTTGTTTTGTGTTGAATGCGTGTTTTGAGGGGCAGTGGTGGCCTAGCAGTTAAGGAAATGGACCCTCAATCAGAAGGTTGCCAAAGTGCCACTGAGGTGCCACTGAGCAAGGTACCGTCCCCCACACACTGCTCCCCGGGTGCCTTTCATGGCTGCCCGCTGCTCACCAAGGTGATGGGTAAAATGCAGAGGACACATTTTATTGTCAACGTGTGCTGTGCATCATAAAGACAATCGCTTTAAAATTTAAATAGTTGCAAATATAGTTCCATTTTTGGTTCCATTGGCTTTCCATATGTGCTGAAGGTACAAACGCTTAAATTTGCCTCACCCTGCTTTCTCGTGTTGTGTCCTGGACAGAGAACTGCACAATGGGGCTGGGGTACTTATTGCCCTTCTTCATCTGAAGAGAACACACAGGAATTAGCCAAGAGTGCGCACACACACACACACACACACACACAGAGCAAAGCAACATACTACAAAAACCACCGAGGCACACAGGAATTGTGCTGAAAATACACTTCCTACTGCAACAGGAAGCAGCTGACCCACACCGGAAGCGGTGAGACACTCACAGGCAGGTCCTGGGCCCGGTCCAGATACACGGCCAAGATGGCCGCCGAGGGCGGCTCCGTCATCCTGCTGGAAAGAGCCAGGCTGGTGTTCCTCTGCAGGACCTGAGCACAAAGAAGCGAATTTCTTCACCATCTTCTCACTAAAAGGCATAAAGGTTCTTGTCCAGAATCCAACCGGGCTTTTAATGATGTCATTCTTTATTCTTCCCTGGGGCGTGGAGTGATCATGTCTAATAACTCCAACACTGCAGCCAGGGATCAGCCATGGACTGAAACCATTATCATATGAAGAGAAGACAGGAGAGGAACACACGTGTACGAAGTCCCAAAGTAAAAGTAAATTCAACTCCTCTGCAGGCCAGAAGATGAGACGGGGTTACCTCACTCAGACGCTCAGCGGACGGCAGCAGCGCCAGCCAATCCAGCCTGAGGTGGATCTGCCCAGACTGAGCATCTTTCAGAGGAAACCACTGAGGGGAAAAACACAGAGCGAGGGGTTCTGAAAAAATGTTCCACGCTCTGTGATGTGAAATAACCAGCAAATGTTGCTAATGATGATCAATAAGCATCAGTACTTTTTTCAGATATTAATGAGTAATTAAATGGACCAACCCTTAATAGTTTCAGTTGCAAAGTTGACATTCAATATCATTTAGATTTGATATTGCCCCCTACTGGTGTGAAAAAGCTATTATTCCAGATTACTTTAAACAATCCATATGAAAGCATGAAATATTTATATATCAACACATCAAAAACATACTGATGAAATAACTGTAATTAAAAATAATCTGATCATATCAATATTTTTCAGAATGCTGATTGCCAGATTGTGATTTTAGAAGGCAGATAATAAAAACATACTTCATCCAAAATTCTGGCCTTCTTAACAATGTCCAGATCCAGTTTGATCCTGGAAGTAAGATGACATCAGGAAAATATGACGACATGATGGAATTGAATTCTGACCCTCCTTTTTAATACTGGATATTAAAGCAGAATGCACGCTCAACACATCACGGCAGGAAGCCTTTTTAAAAATGCTGATCACCTCCCCAGGAAGTCATCCTGATCTGGGTCTTTATCAAACACGTCCACTTCCAGCTCCTGCCCTGGGACCTCATGGACGATGACCTGAAAAAACTCTTTTTATCATGAAATGTGCACAGCAGCAACGCAAACCCACTCTCATTTTCAAACAAATTAAAATGACATTTTGTCCTCAGTATTATAACCAGTATTATTTTGAACGTTGTCCTCTGACATAATCATCTCCTGTCCAAGCATCTTGTTTTTCTCCATTTTCAGCGTTTCATAACCCATGATCAGCGCACATGATGATCACATTCTGCCATCTCCCAGCTTCCCCCTGCTTGTCTGCAGCACTGTCGCAGCAGATGAAATGCAATAACAGGCATGAGACGGCATTTTAATCGCCCTCAGCATGCGGAGTCAAATTCACACATCCCTGCGGACTGTTTCTGACGAAAAGGCTCCTTCTGCGCCGACAAATAAAAATCACGTTAAATTACGTCTGTAAATAATAATTAGAATTAAGGTCTTTCCTTCTCTACAACAAACACAATGTGTGTATATAGATCCACTCTCTACATATCTACAATTTGAAGTGAAGTGATTGTCACACGTGATACACAGCAGCACAGCACACCGTGCACACAGTGAAATTTGTCCTCTGCATTTAACCCATCACCCTGAGTGAGCAGTGGGCAGCCATGACAGGCGCCCGGGGAGCAGTGTGTGGGGACGGTGCTTTGCTCAGTGGCACCTTGGCAGATCGGGGTTCGAACTGGCAACCTTCTGATTACGGGGCCACTTCCTTAACCACTAGGCCACCACTGCCCCACAAATATGTATATACTGACATAAACTCACATTCACTGGTTTTTCTTTTCTAGGACATTTTTTATATTATATTTTATATTATACAGTCTGTGCTAAATTTTTTTTGCTGCACTTATCTTGTACTGTCCACATTCTGCCATGATATAAATTTCCCACTTGTAGAACTAATAAAGGATCTTCTTATCTTATCTTATGAGAAAGGAAGCCCTTGCTTCCCAGCTTTGACAGAAGATGTCCCACCTCATACATCTCCCTCCATTGGGGGTTGAGGTTGTTGTCCACATGACGGGACGTGAAGGTCTGGGTCCCCACCCGGACCACTGCGTACGGGTCAGACTTGCCGGCCAGCACCCCCTTGATGTAGTTATCCTTGGCAGCCAGGTTCTCAGCCTCCAGCAAGTGGATCCGGACGATTCCCTGCAGCACATCGAGCACACAGACCGCTGGGTTACACACACAGGGCGGAGCTGCGGGTTGGGCGTGTCCAATAAAAAAAAAAAAAAGGTGAGGGCACTGTACCCGGGGGAGAGGGGAGCGGAGCTGGGCGACGTGCAGGTTGGCCACCAGGGGGACGGTGAGTCGGTTGGGGAGAACCAAGAAGGAGGCGATGGCATCCATGATCATGGAGTCTGACATGACGCTGTGTTCCAGGAGCAGAGACAGAGAACAACATATAAACACACAAACACATCAGATCGCTGATAACGCTTATTCTTTTATCATGATTATTTTCCACGATCATTATAAGTTCAAATATTATAAATTCTATTGATCTGTACATTACCCATACAAACATATGGGGTTATAAGATAAGAGACAAGATAAGATAAACCTTTATTAGTCCCACAAGTGGGAAATTGCACTTGTCACGCCAGAAAGTGGACAGAAGCAGAAGGTAATAGCAGCAAAAACAGAGGTAATAGCATCACAAAAAATAACATAAATATGTATCTGTATATATGTACAAATTTACAATTTAAACAGTTAACATTTTTAACAGAATGTGCCAAAGTGTGTGTGTTTGTCAGTGTATGTGTGGTCAGCTGTGAGGTCTTTGTTATAGAGTCTGACAGCGGTTGGAAGAAAAGAAGTTACTTGGTTTTTGTTTAATAACTATTATGAACTATTATTGAGAAATAGATTTTCAAGAATTTTTCATGAATAAATTGCTGATCAAAACCTTTTGATTTGAAATTGATTCTCAATTTGAACCAAAATGTCACTTACGCCCCTATATTGTTCTCATGCCTCAATATCTATATTATATAAATCTAAGAAAAAAACATAAATATCTTAGATTTATACAATACCGATATTGATTTATTAATTCTTATATTATGAAATATATAATATATATACGCACACACACAAACACACAATTTTTCAGAAGAGAATGAATATAAATGAATATACACAGAGACATCCACTTACTTTAGTCCAGGGATGTCCAGTAAGTTGGTCAGGCCTGTCCAATTAATATCAAGCTTCTGAAGAAAAAAAAAATGAATTCAAATACATCTTCTATCAAAAAGTGGTGGTCCTTCAGAGGAACACTGAGCTGGAGACTCACGGGTCTGCGAATGAAGAACATGGTGATGGCCCCGACAAAAGGAACGTCTCCAATCAGAGGCTCTAGGATCACCCTCAACTTCCCATGGAGCTGAACACAACAGGAACACATTCATGTCACCGTGTCATCATTAGCCCCTCCCCCTCCGTTAACAACTAGCTCCTTACCTGAATTCCCTTCACTCCAGCTTTGCAGAAGTATTTCTTCACCTCCACGTTGATCTCCACGTCGCCGACGTAGCTGCAACAGGAGAACGACCAGAACGAGTGAGCAGGTGAGAAACCAGGAGGTGGAGAACAGTGAAGGACGAGAAGATGACTCCACTGGAGACCTGCCTGATGTGCAGGTCGAGCAGCACCTGCCGCCGGTCGTGTTCAGTGTGAGCCTTCACCCCCACCACTCTCAGAGGCTGCAGAACACACCAAAAACGGTTTAACTTCATATCTACAGATCTTCTCTACAAAAAGAAGAGCAAGAGAAGAGCCCTGGAGACTTTCTGACTCTTCCTCTATTCATATCATCAGTGTTGTTCAGTATTATATGGTGATATAACAGGCCTGTCACATGATCCATAAGCAGAAGATGCAACTCAGAACCATCGGAATTCCAGTGGCCAGTGTGGATGCGATAAGAGCCGAAGTGAAGCAGTACCCGGTCTCCCAGGTCCACCTTAGTGAAGCCGAGGGTCTGCAGGTGGACGCTGGACTCTCGGATGGACGCCGCCACGGTCTCCACCAGCAGCTTCTCCACGTACTGTCCGATGAAGGGCCAGGCCTGCCGCAGGACCTGCAGGAAGAGGGAGCAGCGGCGTTCAGAGCGCCCGGAACACCGCGCAACTTGTTGCGAAACTGGATTGTTCAGCGTATGAATCACGTTCTCGCGCCGCTGCGCGGTTGTGGCCATGAACTGCCGGCGGTGGAGCGCGGGCAGCGTCTACGCGGTGAAAACCCCCCCGGGGTCTCCGGGAACGGAGCTTTTTAACCACAGGCCGGAGGTCTCAGGGTCGGCGTCTTGCCCTGCGCTTAAAAGCCTGAATCGAGGTCTAGGGAAGCTGATCCCAGATCAGAGGCTGGTCGGATCCTTGAAACGGCGCTGGGGCGGGGCTGGAAATCTCGCCGCCACATGACTGTGGTTGAACTACAGGGAGCTCATGGGAACGCGAACAAACGGTCCCTCTCGATTCCTGCAGCAACTCTTTACTTTCACCAAGGCAAGGGACACAAAGGGACACGTTCTCTGTTTCCGAACCACATGCTGTTCTCAAGACACCAAAACATCCTGCAGTTCATGTGGAAAAAAGGATCTGAACAAATCAGATCCTTTTCAGGGCCTGAAATGTCCGTAAAAAAAACAAAATGGCCTGCAGGAAAAGCTGAGACATTTTGCAGTTAAATATAATATTGTACCGAATCATCCCATAAATATAACAACTAAGGTTCTAATGAAAGGTTCTGCTCGAGGCCGGAGCGGGGGTTCGATTTGCAGCGGGGGTCCCTTGGTGCCATAGCTAAGGCTTGTGAGAGTAATCGGGGTGACGTGCATTAATTATGATCTTATGAAAAACGTTTACAACTTTCCCAATAAATTCAATTGATGAAAATAATCAGAATGGACACAACAAACGGACTACATTACAAAAAAAGCTCTTCGATAACATTAAAAGGGCACATAAACTGTAAGAGGGACACGTTCTCCTCACCTTGTTCAGCCATTCCACCTTCTCCACGTCTGGAAAGTTGACCTGTTCGCGGGGGAAACAGGAAAACTTCCATCAGCAACACAAAGCGAAACGATCTCAGTACCCGGCCGTGATTTATATCTAAATCCCACAATCCCATCTGCTTTACTGTCCAAAACAGCTGTTCAGAAATAATCCGGATGAAATGCAGCTATTGGATTGGCTAAAATCATGAAAATTCTGATTCTGAAACTGGGCTGAATCTGAATCTGGTTCATCATCTTCCAAAACCTTTCAATTTTGCACTTGATTTGATTAAACATTTTATCCGTATACTAGCATGGGATTCGTGGTGCAGCGCGAACGAAGAGGACAGTGAGACAGTTCCCATAAATGCAGAGAAAAACTTTTTGGATCTTGGTTCTGCAATTGTGGAAGAGGGCGGATCCCCAAAGGCGATGATGACGATTCATTTCTTCTTCAGAGCACAAGTACAGATTCGTCTGGGAGAGGACAAAATACAGAAAACCAGAGCCAGACTAACCCACTTTCAGGATTTGCAGAAAGATATTTCTGCACATGTCATATGGGAGGAACCTACCTACCAGTCCAGCGCTTTTTGTTGGTGGGTAATTATCTCCGACACCCGGAAGATGAACTTTGATGAGGCTTTTATAAACAAAGTTCAAAAGGGGGAGGAGCCTGTTGGCATGATTGACAGCTCAAATATGCTCATTCTGGACTATTTAAACCGCCTCCTGTCAATACATGACATGCCCAGGTGTAGCCCAGGGTCCATGTCCTCCTTTTCTTATCCGTTTCCCTCCGTTCTCTACACTCCTGATACCCCGTACACAAATGTGACCATGCCCACCACCAACACCAACAGGGTGGTAGTAACACACTCAACTATGAACCAGAAGACCCAGGTCCTAAACCCCACTTACTACCATCGTGTCCCTGAGCAGGACACTTAACCCTGAGAGTCTCGGGGGGAATGTCCCTGTAACTACTGATTGTAAGGGTGGTAGGGTACTGAAAGTAGGGTGGTAGTGGCCTAGTGGGTAACACGCTCGCCTATGAACCAGAAGACCCAGGTTCAAACCCCACTTAATACCATCGTGTCCCTGAGCAGGACACTTAACCCTGAGTGTCTCCAGGGGGGGACTTTTACAATGCGCCTAATTGTAATTGCTCTGGAGGGGGGGGGGGGGGGGTGTCTTATAAATGCTGTAAAACGCACTGGTTGTTAGAGCTCAGTATCTGTACAGAACTGCACAGTGCACAGTTAAGACAACAGCATCCATGTGATGAAGCTCTAGAAGCCTCACTAGAGTGCGTGAATATAGAAGCGCATGTTGAAACTTCACAGTCCCGTCAACCAAAATCACAAGATCAAGAGATAACCAGACCATCTGAGGCCTCATCACATCCACGACATTGCGAGGCGTGTGATTTCCTGTTTACACAGAACAGGCCGCCGTTATTAAAACCCATACGTTCAAATAAATTGGAATTATACAGCGCTTCGATTCCCCAACAGCCGGTCTTCTGTACGTACACGGTGAACAGAACCTTGCAACATCCAGACAGGTTTCTATTAATATTCCCTTTTACTGGATGTGCACGTCGTGGTATAATATTTACACCAGAAGAAGTTGAGTAAATATTAACAGAACGCTAGGTGTGCGTGTGTGTGTTTCTCATAATGCATGTCAATTACATCGCCATTTAACAGACCCCGGTAAACCACACAAGCGCAACAGGAAATGAATTCGAGCCAAACCACCGAAAGACACGCTTCTGCAGCCCCAACAGCCTGAAATCTCCATCAACCTCACCAAAACTTATTTTCTGGGTGGATAGGGTTCAGGTTGCGGCTGTCGATAAATACATGAATATACATACACCCTAATTTAGACCTGATAAAAGTCATAAGTACTGATGCTCGAAGCCCCGCCCACAGCACAAAGTTTCAGCCAGAAGTCTATAATATATCTGTCTTGACTATTACATAGCTGGTTTGATATTAAATTACTAAAAGGTCCCCTATTATGAAAAAAGGTGCAGAATTACAGCCATTTTGATCCAGTCCCACAATGAGATTTCCCAGGACGCGCCGTTTCGGTGTCTGTAGCTTTAAATGCTAATGAGGAGGAGAGGGGCGGGACCAGGAGGAGAGCGGCCAATAGATGTTGAGCGGGCGTTCACGGAAATGAAGCAACTTTCAGATCTCTCCTTCGACAACTGCACGCATCCAACGTCGTCAACACCATTCACCAACCACAATGTTCCGCGCAGAGAGAAAAATAACGTGAACCCACTGGTTCTTCAGAGTCTCGCGTGGCGGAAATAAAGAAATACGCTTGTGCTCGTTGTCGCATCCAATCACCGAGCAACCGCGACGAAAAAAAAGCAAAAAACGGGAGGTAACCTTTCCCCCCTTGTGACGTCATAAGGGGGACGAATTCCAGATCCGACCGTTCAAAAGTTTAGTGTCTTTTGTGTTCCGTGAAACGACTTTAACTTGCATCAACAGGCATTTACGGCGGCTTGAATGAGGCGGAATGAGCGCCGTTACCCATGCCGGTAGATCCCGCTGGCTCCTGAAGACGCCGGCGTCCTCCTGCAGGTACATGGCGGACTGCAGGCGCGCCTGCTTCTGCTCCCGGTTGTGCCGGTAGCCCGTGTAGGCGGCCAGACCCAGGAGCACCACGCCGAGACCCAGACCCCAGTAGCCGGCCAGGTAGACCGGCAGCAGGGCGCACAGGCAGCGGCCGAAGGAGCGCAGCAGCGCCGGGCGGCCGGAGGACGTCGGCGGACCCTCCTCCATCGAGACGCGGCGCAGAGACGCTGCAGCTCCCGCCGCAGGAAGTGTGCGAGATCCGGAGAGCAGGCGCGCTGTGTGGGCGGGGTTTCCGCATCATCATCACCATCATCATCATCATCATCATCACATTCATCTCGGATTCTGGCGCCACCATCGTGCACCACGGACACAGAACCAGAACCAGAATCAGAAGCACTTTATTCATCCCGGCGTGGCAGCAGAATAATGCAAAAATACCAAAAAATCCGAATAGTCTAATAAAACGCCACATAATAAACTTTAAATCTAAATGAAATAAAATCAGTAGGAAAATAATATATGGATAGAAGTAATAAAATTGCACGTCAGATATTAAGCATGGCACAGATTATTTTGTGTAGGGTTTTATGGAAAGACGGTGAAGGGATTGTCATTGTAAAAACGTGTCCTCTGTATTTAACCCTTGGTGACAGTGGGCACCATGACAGGCGCAGTGTGTGGGGACGGTGCTTTGCTCAGTGGCACCTGCCGGTTCTGGACTCGAACCGGCAACCGTTTCCTTAACCACTATGCCACCTCCGCCCCAGCAGCACCTGAAGCTGGTTATTCTCAGATCCTTCACCCCCCTGTGGAGTGGTGGCGGGGGTCTTCATTGTCCATGATAGACTGAAGTCTAAGTGGGGCTTGAACCTGGCACTCGAGGTCCACTTTATGGACGTGGAGTTGGAGAATCTGGACGGCCGGCCTTGCTAATAAAACTGTCCGGTGAGTGTACGCCACCTTTTTTAAAAAGATTTTTTCCTGCTGTTCACGTTTGCAGACATTCAGACCCTGAGAACGTTGTAGATGGACTCCAAACCTCACAGATTTTATACGGTTCATATCTCAGAAAGAAGCCAAGAGTTGAAACACGTGCAAGGACTTTTTCTCCTGACGCCCACACTAATGCGATACAGAGCAACAGAATTTTCAGCTTCACTAAAGACGTATTACGAGGATTGTCTATATAATTCCCCTCCAAACCCAAATAAGGCGGCGAATGAACACGTCCAGGGCCGCCGGGCGCCTTGAGTAAATACAACGACGGCACAAATCCTCAAACAAAGCGGCAGGCCCGTTCCCGGCCCGTTAGCCCTGCGGCCAGAGAGCGTGTTTACCCGCCGCCGCTGGGATGGGCGTGTCGTTCAGGAGTACCTGGCCGAGGTGGATTATTAATGAGCGCGCAGTACGGCTGCTGTTGCCTGGAAACGGCCGAACAGTCAACAGACTCCGACGGGCAATAACCAAAAAGAATATTTCTAACAACAAGCCCTGCGTTCGGCGAAATCCTGGCTTTACATCACCACGTGGCTCTAGATTTAATGCCGAAAGTAATTTTTTTTTTATTGTAATTAAGGTAAATATTCAGATTTAAAATAATTACACGTGCCCGGTGAATGTAGTATAACCTGCAGTGAAATGTGTCCTCTGCACCGAACCCTGAAATTTCCGGGCCTGTTTCCAACCGCAGAGTGCTGGTTACTGGAGTACATTTACCAGACGCCCTTATCCAGAGCGACTTACAACCAGTAGTTACAGGGACAGTCCCCCCCTGGAGACACTCAGGGTTGTGGGCAGTGGTGGCCCTAGCGGTTAAGGAAGCGGCCCCGTAATCAGAAGGTTGCCGGTTCGAATCCCGATCCGCCGAGGTGCACTGAGCAAAGCACCGTCCCCACACACTGCTCCCCGGGCGCCTGTCATGGCCGCCCACTGCTCACTCAGGGTGATGGGTTAAATGTAGAGGACACATTTCACTGTGAGCACCATGCTGCTGTGTATCACAAGTGACAACTTTGACTTGATGAAGGTCCCGTCCCCACACACTGCTCCCCGGGTGCCTGTCATGGTGGCCGCTGCTCACTTAAATACAGAGGACACATTTCACTGTGTCACCGTGTGCTGTGTATCACTATGACAATCACTTCACTTTAAGTGTCCTGCTCAGGGACACGATGGTAGTAAGTGGGGTTTGAACCTGGGTCTTCTGGTTCATAGGCGAGGGGTAAGGACGCGATCATGACGACCTGGTGTCTGGATGAACGTTTTATGATCCCCCTTCCACATCCAGACTGTGGTAAGTGCTGGTTGCCAGGATTCGGGAAGGATTCGGGTGTCTTCTCCCCATCCTCTGGCTCCGTTACAGGCCACACCGCCAAATGACTTCACGTGAGAACACACAGAAGGTACTTACAAGAATTATAATTCTTGTTCAGCACGTTTGAAGATAAAACATTTAAACAGACACACACGGACCGATCTGGAGAGGGGCGTGGTGTGAAATCTGAAATTGGCGGCGTGTGTTTGGAGGTACGCGCCATGTGACGGGCGGTGAAAGTACTCCATTTACAGACGAACATGAAAGAAGGTCACAATTCTGGTTTCCCTGGTGACAAAACCAGCCTTGTGGAACAAACACAAGCGGCCGCTGGGATTCAGACAGAATGCTGGAGGTTATTACAGCAAAAGCCCTAAAAAATAAAATGTTTCTCATCTCGTCATGTTCAGGGGGTACGGACAGTATTCAGACCCCATAACATTTTAGCCATTTGCTAAAGTCCTTCAAGTTTGTTATTCTCCCTCATTAAAATGTGCACAGCACTCCATAAAAAAAAAAAAAACATACTGAACTGAAATAAAATCACATGATCTTAATCACACCCTTTGCTCAGTATTTAGTAGAAGCTCCCTTTTGAGTCTTTTTGGGAAAGATGGGAAGTTTTTCCACACCTGGATTTGGGGATCCTCTCCCGTTCTGGCAGGTTGGATGGTAGACGTTGGTGGACGGCCATTTTTACATCTCTCCAGAGATGCCCAGTTGGGTTTAAGTCAGGGTTGTGGCTGGGCCATTCAACGGTCACAGAGTTGTGGTGAAGCCGCTCCTTCCTTCCTTCTTTCGGGGTCATCGTTTTGTTGGAAGTAAACCTTCGGCCCAGTCTGAAGTCCTGAGCACTCTGGAGGTTTTAGTCCAGGATATGGTTGCATCTTTCCCTCAATTGCAATCATGCTGCCACCATGCTTCACTGCTGGGACTGTATGGACAGGTGAGGAGCAATGCTCAAACGGGCAAAAAGTTCTACCTGGGTCTCATCATACCAGAGAATCTGATATCTCACCATCTTGGGGTCCTTCAGGCGTTTAGCAAACTCTTGCACTGAGGAGAGGCTTCCGTCAGGCCACTCTGCTGCAAAGCCCCGATTTTAGTGATCCTGACTGCCTCTCTGGAGCCACAGTCATCTTTGGGCTCTTCTCCCCGACAGCTCAGTTTGGCCAGACGGCCAGCTCTAGGAAGGGTTCTGATCGTCCCAAATGTCTTCCATTTACGAATTATGGAACCTCTTAGGAACCTTAAGTGCAGCAGAATATTTTTGTAAACTTCTCATTTGTAAGGTCTTATATAGACAGGGGTGTGGCTTCCCTAATCAAGTACAATCAATATATATAATCAAACAGAGCTGGACTCAAATGAGGGTGTAGAATCATCTCAAGGATGCTCAGAACAGCAGAGGGTCTGAATATTTAGGACCATGTGATATTTCAGTTTTTCTTTGTTAATAAATCTGCACAAATGTCAACAATTCAGCGTTTTTCTGTCAGTTTGGGGTGCTGTGTGTCCGTTAATGAGGAAAAAATGGCTGCAATATAACAGGAGTGAAACATTTCAGGGCGTCTGAATACTTTCTGTACCCACTGTACATACATCAAACGTAAAAAATACAATATATGTTCTACATTGTATAGAAATGCCAGGCCAGGCTTTTCATTGCTTTTCAACATTTCCAGCGCCAATATAATGATGCCAAGCAACTACTCTATGCAAAATATGCAAATTAAGGAAGCAGTTACAGTGGAATTGATCAGAGTTAAACCTATTTTAGATGCAAATCAGAATTGTTTAACTCCTCAGAATGCTGTCTAGATGACGTCCTGCAGGAGTCAGGTGTATCTGAACCTTCTTTGATGGCTGTGTCACAGTAAAGCCACCAACGAATCTTGCCTCTTAGTCTCGGTGTGATTAAAACGGCCATCGGGGTGCGTTCACTTTGTAGACGTGTCTGTGGCAGCCTGGCACCAGTTGGCCTCATTTACATTTATGGCATTTATCAGACACCCTTATCCAGAGCGACTTACAGTCAGTAGTAACAGGGACAGTCCCCCCCGGAGACACTCAGGGTTAAGTGTCCTGCTCAGGGACACAATGGTAGTAAGTGGGAGTCGAACCTGGGTCTTCTGGTGAGTGTGTTACCCCCAGGTTACTACCAACCCCAAATTAAACTGGACTGGAGCAGTTCTAAACTGACCAACACATCAAGGACGATAAGCGCTGCAGTTAAAACAAAACTAATTTATTCGTTGTTCTGCGTGATCAGTATTCAAACAAACATCAGCGGAAACCTGCCAAAGCGGCGTCAGAGTCAGGAATATTTCTCTCAAAACCATAACGCTTTATTGAAGGCCGTATGAAACGGAAACAGTGCAGAGCTGGACCGAGGTCCGCAGAGAAGATCTTTCCTGGGTCCGGAAGGCGGTGGACCTGCCCAGGGATGGACGGCTGGCCGCCGCGGACTTCTCCGCCCGGACTTCACTTGGACCTCTGCCTCATCTTCCTCCTTTTGCGCTTCAGCCTGGGAAAGCGCAGCACAGACGTTGAGAACTTCGCTTCTCTTCTGCTCCACTTGCACCAGCTGAGAACTCACCTGCGCATGCGCTTCTTCCTCCACTGAAAAGAAAAGGAGCAGGCGGGAGATGATCAGTTCCAGGTCGCGTTTAAAACC
Source organism: Denticeps clupeoides (assembly GCF_900700375.1). NCBI lineage: Eukaryota > Metazoa > Chordata > Actinopteri > Clupeiformes > Denticipitidae > Denticeps > Denticeps clupeoides. The sequence continues at coordinate 194,814 of NW_021630101.1, forward strand.
GCGTTCGCGACCACAATTCGGTACGTGGCTGGTTCCGGTACTAGACTGACGTGCACGACGCGGTTCCGTCAAGCTGGACGCCGCAGAGCTCAACGCGGCGCAGCCTTACGTGCAAGCGAGCTCTGCTGCAGCCCAGTATTTAGAAAAGGGAATTAGTTCGTTTAATTAAAAATCACGCTTCATTAGCAGACGTGAGCTAGAGACGCCTGGCACCACGGAAGCGGCCTAAACCGACGTCAGACGCGGCCAATACTCACCTTCGCCCTCATCGTCTGGAGTCGAGCCTGCAAAACATGCGAGAGGAGTTAGCAAAATTCACGGATTACCAAAAGCGACGACAGATGCGACACGAGGTCTTATTTCAGGGCCAGCGCCACCACCGTACCTCCCAAAGACGGAAGTGACTCGAGTGCTCGTCATCGGCGCGACACGGGTGATTTATAGCTGCGATGACGTCAAACGAGCGCTAGCGCAAGTGCCGCCGGGAAACGTAGTCCTTTTTAACGGCATGGCGGCGATGGCAGAACACGTGACACTGACATTAGCTTTGTTTTTAACTCGGAAGTGCTGAAGAACTTCCAAAATTACAAGTGGTAGTTGTGTTTGAAAGCGAAGCGAGTGTCATCGTGAAACACTGCAGCACAGCACACGGTGAAACGTGGTCTAAATTCCTCAGAAGGTTCATAGGAAGTGACATGCAGGCGTCGGACTGTTGCACCGAGACCATCGAAAATTGTGTTTTGAATTAAACTGGATCTTTTGATTCAAGGTGAAGAACTACCATGGATCTTAGTTTTCATTTCTGCTGTCAGCAGCTTCAAACCTTAATTTTTTTAAGTTAAACAGGTCAAACGCAATAAAGACTACCCAGTGATTCCCAACTCCACTAAACAATATACGAGTCAATATATTCTTCTAATTAGTCTTGTAATGCACGTAGAAATACAAATTCACACCATGTATAATTATTATAAAGTTTTATTTCATAAGTTCTCTGCAAGGAAAACAGAAACAAACCCAACTTTCGTGTTCACCCCCAACTTTTAATTTGTCATCCAATAACCTGGCTCCTCAAGTCCAAAATCTGAGTAGTTTTACACTTGGCCAATCAATAATGGCGGCTACAACAGGCTCCGCCTCCAAAACAGCCTTTCCTTCTCATGGTTCAGTTAAAAAAAAAAAAAAAAAAAAAAAAAGCGCAGCACTACGCAAACTTTTGATTGGTGGATCTGTAAACTCGTATCGTGGCCATAGTAAACACTGGGGATTACGCTGTAGTCCTGAAACACGTTAAAAACGCTTAACGAATGCAGAGTAGCATTTCGGTCGTCCTAAACAGAAACGAACGAATGGTGGTGGAAAAAAAAAAAAAAGACCCGGCAGAAGACCAGACGCTCGGAGAGGATCTGTGCGGCAGTTTAAGCAGAAGGCCGTCTGCACGTAGCGAAAAGGGCTCGTGCGTCGTTACCGTGTTCCGTATCAGGCAAGACACCCGGCAGGAGGACTGAGACGTGGTTCGCTATGCTACTGGCAGTGAGACAGAAGCTCCTGCTGAAACAGGATATTCAGCGAACGAAAAACGTTTTTTGGTCATTTTCTTTTCTTTTTTGGGGGGTAATTTGGAAGAAAACTGCACGCAGTCGTTTGTCCATCTTACCAGTGAAGACCAGAGAGAAAAATCACTTCATGCAAACACCACGGGATGGCACGGGAACATTTCACATCATGATTCTCGTTTTGGAACGGCCCATCCACCCGCCCCCGATTGGACGGCGAGGAGTCTGGGGACGTCACTATGAGCCTGTGTGGGCCCTATTTTCTTTCTTTTTTTTATTTTTTTCTTTAAATCGTAAATTTTGCTCCGTAGGTGCAGGAGGTCTCTCATTGGCTGAGGGCAGTGGGGGGCAGGTGAAGGTCGTGGATCTCGTTCTGCTCGGCCTGGTTTTTGGGTGGTTTCCGTCAGTCAGTCAGTGCCGAAGGCGGGACGGCAGTTACTCGGCGGCTTCGCTCTCCTCGCCGGCCTGGCCGGTGGCGGTTTCAGCGTTCTTGGAGGCCTGTCACCAGACAGTCGTATTCCATAAACAACTTTTATATTCATCATGGTGTGTGTGTGAGTGTGTATACAGGGTGGGCCATTTATATGGATCCACCTTAATAAAATGGGAATGGATGGTGACATTGAACACATTTTATAAGTGGTCAGAAACTTGTAAATAACTCATGAAAGAATAAAGTTAAAATAAAACCAAGCACAACCATTGTTTTTCTTGTGAAATTACCAATAAATTTGATGTGTCACATGACCCTCTTCCTATTGAAAAAGTGGCCACTTTGGTTGAAAAGTTTGCCCCCTCACATATACTAATGTGCCACAAACAGGACGTTAATGTCACCAACCATTCCCATTTTATTACGGTGTATTCATTTAAATGGCCCACCCTGTGTGTGTGTATATATAAAACCTTAAGGAAGAAAGAACAATACCTTCTTTTTCTTCTTCTTCTGTGCCTTGCGGCTTACAGAACTTTGAAGCAGAGCCTATAAGCGAAAACCGGACGTTAGAACATCATGAAAAGACAAAGCCAGGACACTGCTGGACATTTCTCGTGAACCTTGCCAATTTTTATCATTTTTTTTGTGAGAGCATTTTCAGTCTCACCTTGAGCTCGGGGTCCTGCACCTCATGTTCGGTCTTGAACAGATCAGGGTCAAAAGGGCCGCTGGTGATCCTCAGGGGCCCGTTGGCCATCAGCAGCACGGTGAACTTGAACTGAGCCACGAACTCGCCTGAGCAGCAGCAGACAATCACCACACGTTCACCGTTTTCCTTTCGTCCTCAATTAGCCAAATTTAACTGATAAAAGGGCGCCACCTACCATGTCCCAGTGGTATTTCAGATTAATCACAGTACTAATAATCTAATATAAATAATGTATGATTCAAAGATTATTTTTGGCTCAACGTTCCGGTCGTAAACAGATTACTTACCCTCCTTCTCATGCAGGACATTGAAAGGCTGCAGAAGCTCGTGCTTGGCACACTCCACCACACCCAGACGTGCCTTCCCCTCATCCTCAAAAGCCCTGACATGGGACACACAGCAACATCCACGGTCAATATTGTCACAGCAAGTAGATTCTACGCTGAATATTTAAACATTAATGATTTTTAAATAAATAAATTTTAGTTGTACCTGAGAGTAAAGGGCATGGTGTCGAAACGGCGTTCCACCTCGCTGAAGAACATTCTTGAGGTCTTCATCTTTAGTCCGTACTGCTTGCTGGGGTCACGTTTATAAATGGTGGTCCTCTGTCCGGAGTCTTTGGCCTTGGGCAGAATGAACTGTTAGGACCGGCACGTTCGGGAGGGCGAGACGCGCGGGAGCGTGAAATTCAGCCTCACCTTGCCTTCACCGGTGCTGATCAGCACGTCCACAGCGTACACTTCATGCACCTCAAACTCCGCTTTCTCGTGGTCTTTCCTTTATACATACATACATACATACATACACATACACACACACACACACACACACACACACATACATATTATATATATGTGTGTGTGTGTGTGTGTGTGTGTGTGTGTGTGTGTGTAAAAAAACCCTTTAAATCATACACGGCAATGGAAGTGAACACATGGTCCCCTCACCTCTGCTGGTCGGTGGGATTCTGAATGATGGTCTTCTCCCCATCGATGACGTGCTGCTTCAGCTGGTGAGACAGCATGCCTGTGAAGAGTAAAGCGTAAGTGCGTGCAGGTCGGACCGAGCGGAGGGACCGTCGCAGTGCGGGACTCACCCTCAATAGGCGCGCATTTGAAACTCTGGGCGATCTTGTTCCACGCCTCTGTGACTTGTGTGTTCTGCCAGGATCATCGAGAAAAAGGTCAAATGTTTCAGACTGTGCAGGGCGACTTTCTGTATTAAGTTAATTTAAGTGATTGTCACATGTGATACACAGCAGCACAGCACACAGTGCACACAGTGAAATGTGTCCTCTGCATTTAACCATCACCCTGAGTGAGCAGTGGGCGGCCATGACAGGCGCCCGGGGAGCAGTGTGTGGGGACGGTGCTTTGCTCAGTGGCACACAGGCAGGTCGGGATTCGAACTGGCAACCTTCTGATTACAGTGCAGTTTCCTTAACCACTAGGCCACCACTGCCCAACAATTGGCCTGAACAGGGACTTCAACCTTGGACCCTCAGATTAAAAGTCTGATGCTCTACTGACTGAGCTATCCAGGGTCACCTATCATGAAAATGTGACTTTGTGAAATGATTGAACATTAATACGAGTTCCCCGATCCTGTCTATGGTCCTGCAGTATCTAGAAATGGTGATCGCTGTATGGTGATCAGTTTTTTTTCACCGTTTTTTCAGTTTTCACCGTTCAGAGAGCGGCAGCTCAGACGGTCGGACCCGGAGTTTGTCCCCTTGTGACGTCATAAGGGGAAAGGTCACCTCCCGTTTCTCATGTTTTTTCTGCCCAGAGAATCTCCACCGACCGCCATGGCTTCCAGGTGCGTGTTTTCGAGTAATCAGTTCGAAAGCGTCGCCCTACAGAACAGAAGAAAAGACTCGTGCTCGGTCCAACGTTCGTACCTGGTTGCCGGGTTTCACCAGACGCAGCGCGGCCTCAGCACAAAGGTGGGCGGCCTTCAGGACGTCAGCCTTCCGACCAGTCACTGGGGCATCCTGAGACAGTCACATGGCTGAGACGGGCACAGCGCCGACGCTTTCCGTAAACCAGTCAAAAACATTCGTAAGACAGTTTCAAACCTTAGACGCGCCAACGACGAAGCTGTGAGCCACGTTGGAGATGAAGCCATCGACGTGCACGCCCAGATCTCTGGAGGGGACGGAACGTGAGTCATGGGGGGGGGCGAGTGGCATTAAGATATTTCCTCACGGCGCAAACCTACATTTTCACCAGGTCTCCGTCCTTCAGCACGTAGTCAGGGTCACTCTTCAGAGGCGAGAAGTGGCACACGCAGTTGTTCACGGACACGCTGGTCGGAAAGGCGATACCTGCGAAACGTGGGCGATAGCTGAACACGCGCACACACGCAACCAGGGTTCTTACACAGTCATGCTGAAGAATTCCCAGTTACTCTAAAGGCAAATTTTAAATTCACAAAATGTGAAATTTACCAGGAAATTGTGAAACTAAACTCATGTTAACCCTGAAAAGCTTAAGTGAAACGACAGCGTTTCGTCCTCATAGCTCACACAAGTCCGAACGGACTCATCGTGTTCCGGCGTAGATCATCAGCAGTCTTTTATATACAACAGAAGTGCACTAGTTTTATACGCTGTAGTTGTAAAAGTGGAAAAACGTCCTTCATTATACAGGTCAGGCCAAACGTTTGGACGCACTCTCTCATTCGACGTGTTTTCTTTATTTTCATGACCATTTACGTTGGTAGATTCTCACTGAAGGCATCAAAACTATGAATGAACACATGTGGAGTTATGTACTTAACAAAAAGTGGAGACCTGACCTCCACAGTCACCGGACCTGAACCCAATCCAGATGGTTTGGGGTGAGCTGGACCAACAAGTGCTAAACACCTCTGGGAACTCCTTCAAGACTGTTGGAGAAGCATTTCAGGTGACGACCTCTTGAAGCTCATCGAGAGAATGCCAAGAGTGTGTAAAGCAGTAATCAGAGCAAAGAAACTAGAATATAAAACATGTTTTCAGTTATTTCACCTTTTTTTGTTAAGTACAGAACTCCACATGTGTTCATTCATAGTTTTGATGCCTTCAGTGAGAATCTACCAACGTAAATGGTCATGAAAAGAAAGAAAACACGTTGAATGAGAAGATGTCCAAAACTTTTGGCCGACTTTTCCAGAACTTGTATGGTTATTTCGTATTCCAAAACCTTTCAAGACCTGGAAAAACCTCTTTTCAAACTACACGGCTTTTCCAGGAGCCCTTCCCAACGTGCCGTTTCACTCGGCATGCCGTGGTCTCCATACCTTTCTTAATTTCCTTCTCCTTCTTGAACACCTTGCCCGTTTCCGCCACGATGAAGGCGTCTCCTTTCTCGCACAGGCTGAGCACGGACACCCCAGGCTTGGCGGCATCCGTAACCACGCGCAAGGTCTCTGGATGGGGGGAGAGAGAGAGAGAGAGAGAGCGGTAGTGAGTCCCGGCGCACCAACACGGTCCGGGAGATGGATGTGTAAACGAAGGGCGCCGAGCACGCCGACGTCAACATTTCACGCTAAAAAATGACACACAACGTCTCCGGCAGCGGGGAAACCGGCCAAATGTGCAGCCAGGTGCCAACAGCTTTATAACCGTACAGCTTTGGGTCCATCAGGTAAATGATCTCTTCCTATTGGAGATCTGCGCAACGTTTGTTGGCCGCAGACGTTAAGGAGAGTGACCGGGAGGATGGAGGACCAGCACGAATCGGTACCTAGTGGGTAACACACTCGCCTATGAACCAGAAGACCCAGGTTCAAATGCCACTTACTACCATTGTGTCCCTGAGCAGGACACTTAACCCTGAGTGTCTCCAGGGGGGGACTGTCCCTGTAACTACTGACTGTAAGTCACTCTGGATAAGGGCGTCTGGTAAATGCTGTAAATGTAAAATGTAAAATGTAAAAAAAAAAAGCCTATTTCAATTCCTAAAACCTGGCAGGACACCTCACACGTCCTAACCAGACCGTCCCAACGCTCCCCGTTTCCTGCAATGTGTGCTGCTGATGTACTACACTGGTTCTATCCACGCACTTCAGCAGAACACAGACCCACTACCCACGATGCCTCTGCTTGCTTTTTACGTCTTTTATTCCATCTTATTTCTGAAACTACTACTTTTTTCTTTACTGTGCACGGTCAGAACGGACCGGTCCAGGGCGCGTTTCGCCGGGACATATAAAAGACCCTCGAATCTCGCAAGGCACGAACGGGCAACTTTTGCTTCCCTCTGTGCTAACCAGTTAGCGCCACCGGGGGACCTCGACTCGCGGCCGACGTGCACCACAACGCGCCAAATTCCGCGAAATGGCGCGCTGAGTGCGTGCGCGGGAGACGCGACAAGGTCACGACAGACGGGACAGAGTAATTCGTTTTAGTCCAGCGTTTTATTCGGTCTTTATTTACGGCCGCGCTAGCATTAGCACGCCGGCTAGCGGGCAGCCCGCCCTCCGCGGCGGGCACGTGGCCGCGCGGCCGCCCGCAGCCGCGGCGTCTTCTCGGCGGAGGGAGGGACCGGCCGCCGGGGGACACTCACGGTTGGCGATGTCCGCGCCCATCTTGTACTTGGTGACCACCAGGTCGTCGGCCACGGTCTGCTCCTGCTGCTCGTCGTCGCCCGACATGCTGCTCGGCCGCCCGCGCAACTTTCCCGTCGCGCCCCGCTGTCTGGGCGGCGCGCTGATGACGCGTCACCGGGTTCCGCTTCACTCTCACCGCGCTTATCCAGCGTTCACCAGACGCCCTTATCCAGAGCGACTTACAGTCAGTAGTTACTGGGACAGTCCCCCCTGGAGACACTCAGGGTTAAGTGTCCTGCTCAGGGACACGATGGTAGTAAGTGGGGTTTGAACCTGGGTCTTCTGGTTCATAGGCGAGTGTGTTACCCACTAGGCTACTACCAGCCTACTTTCAGTACCCTACCACCCTTACAGTCAGTAGTTACTGGGACTGTCCCCCCCCCTGTAGACACTCAGGGTTAAGTGTCCTGCTCAGGGACACGATGGTAGTAAGTGGGGTTTGAACCTGGGTCTTCTGGTTCATAGGCGAGTATTACCCGCTGATCTGGATCACAATTTATGATGTCACCCACTTTGTTTTTATCCTTGATAGCGGAAGGGGAATATATGTCGTCTGGTCATGCCTACTCTTGTCATGTCAAATTGTATTGTTGCACTTGTTTGTCTCGTGTATACTTTTGTCCTTTGATTGTGATGTCTCTCTGTTCTGCTCTGTGTTGCACCCTGGTCCTGGAGGAACGATATTTCAATTCACTGACAATAAACCTGCTTGAACTTGAACGTCCGCCTTTTCTCTAGCTCACCATATAAATTAACGGGTATTACCCAACATTGTTCAATCCTAATGATTACTTAAAATGAATTAGGGGTTAAACGATCAAATATTTTTACAATCAAGTATTCTATCAATTTTTTTATCGACACACACACACAGAAACATAAAACATATTAAGAATAATGTATTAAATGTAAATGAAATATGCTAATACATAATTATTTTTCATTTCTTTGTAAAACCTGTTGTCGGTACAATACTGAATTTACCCAGATAAACGTTAACAATCTTCCATCAGTTTTTGCACTCCAGTACCAACAATCACCCCGATGTAAATTAATAGACACTTTGGTGCGTAACAACTGCAACATTTATTTCTTATATAGCCCATAATCACGTACTGTACGTCTCAATGGGCTTTGACGGGCCATACAGTTGACACCCAACACACTTGACCCTTCTGCACACAACAAAAAACTCCACAAAAAAAACTGTAGGAGAGAGAAAAAAGGTTGTAAGAAACGTTGGGAAGGAGTGATATAGAGAGGGACGTCCTTCCAGGGTAGAGTGAACCTGCAAATGGTGTCACTGTAGGGTTTGTGATGGTTTGTCCTACAGCTGTAGAGGTGGAGAAGTGTGGTATAGAGCATCTGTCCATGTCTGGAGGTCCTGGACAGTGCAGAGTAGGTTTTAGTCCAGTGTCATGGTGGACATTACGCGTCCATTATGATGCTACTGGTCCATTTGAAGATCCCTGATGCTCTAGCTGTTACGGTGGTGGTGGCTGTGGTGACCCTCCGGTACGTTTCATACTAAGTCGTCTCCTTAGCAGTTCATTGCCAGGGACTAAGATTATTCTGGTGGTCTCTTCACTGGAGTCTGATTCGGTTTGTGTTTTGTTTTCTGCGATTTCGCTCAACCCAGGAGAAATTTATAGTGACATAATGAGCTTGGATTGACAATATTATGAATGTATGAAATGTGCTTTATTTGGAAGCCCCCCACCTCCCTCAGTCCAGCAGCAAGGATCTTGCGCTCACGTCCCACTTATGTGGGTGGGATAGAATTTAGCTCATTGTTCACAGCTCCTTAAATACCGCATGCTGCAATACTACTTATTTTACATGGAAATGGAATTAGTTGGTGCTATTTCTATTTCTGTTACTATTTCTAGTTGATACTGTAAAAACAATGAAGACCATGTGGTGTGGAGAAAAAACTCTTTCTCCCTCCACACAAAAGCACTGTATTCATCCACTCCAATTTGATGTTACCTGGCAGAAAGAAGCATGGCACAATAGAGGTTAAAAATGAACAGTTTCTAATTTATTAACACCGGTAAATAATTATTGTAGTTACATGTGAATATTGAATGTAAAAAGGTACCAAGGTTATAGAGAAAATAAAAATGAGAAGAAAGAGTAAAGAGGGAGAAGAGAAGAAGAGGGGGAGAGAAAGACTCAGAAGCCTTCTGGCTTCTGGCAAGAAAGCTCAGAGACCCTTTTCCACATGTGAGCAGACCTTTATACCCCTGGCCTACAGGAAGTTGTCACACCTCTGTTATGCAAGACAAAAGCAGGCTCCCGTGATGTCCATTCTTACAATACTGTTAGTTGATAGTATTCCTACACATCCATCAATCCAATGCACAGTTTCCTGGGAAATGTTCAGTGAAAACAGTGTTGGGCCAGACAGCTAACACTCAACACCTTTTCTAATAGTTCAGAAATTTGAGCGGGCGCAGAGATCATCACATTTACATTACATTTACATTTACAGCATTTATCAGACGCCCTTATCCAGAGCGACTTACAATCAGTAGTTACAGGGACAGTCTCCCTGGAGCAATTTAGGGTTAAGTGTCTTGTTCAGGGACACGATGGTAGTAAGTGGGATTCGAACCCAGGTCTTCTGGTTCATAGGCGAGTGTGTTACCCACTAGGCTACTACCAGCCTATATACAGAATTAAAATGTTCTTTATTTCTGAAACAGATTTCTTGGCTGTGAGCCTCGCTGGACAATAAAGGTGCCGCAGCCGGCTGAGCGGAGTTTAAAGTGGAACCGACCATTTGAATAAGCGTCGCGTTTTACTTTGTGAGCCGGTTATTGGACGCGCTCCGGCCCGTCAGAGAATCCTCTTAAAATGCAGCCGGTGCGCCTCGCAAAATGAGGCCGACCTAACACCGCAAACGGGGAACAGAAAACCGGTCGGTGGCCATGCAATCATGATGTCAGGGCAGCATGGACGCACGCATGTGAAGAAAAGCTGCGATGCCCAGGATTTATTGTTGCCCTCAGCACAAACCGCCACTGCCTTGTAGGAGAAGTGAGGATGCTTCAGTTCCAGGAGTGCATCGATATCTTCATTTTCTCAAATGAAACGCCTTTAAACTTCGAGTCTGCTTCAGTTAAACAGTTTGAGATAACAGATGGACTTTGGTGACAAATTAAACAAGGTCTCCGGGCAAAGAATTGACCTCGAATATTTTTGGTTATCGGACCATTCGCGTTACTCGAATACTCGTCTCAGCCCTAAAAGGAATCTCTCTATCACGTGCATAGACACTTTAAGTGCAGGTTATGCAGTAGAGTCTGGGAAGTAAAGACTTACTTGAGACACAAACCGTGACCTGCTTCTGTGGCCTGGCGTGGTGTCCTTCTCACATTCACATCGGAGGGACGTAAATTCCCAAAGTGTGTTTGAAAAGCGAAAGTAGTGTCATGAGCTCAGCATCAGGCTGTAGCACCTGCATGTTGTCTCTGTTGCTCTCCCAGACGTTATTGTGCACTTACGGGAAGTGGGAACCAGCATCTCATGATGCAGGATCCTCATAATCAGGATGTGAAAGGGTGAGTTGAGAGCAGAATATAATGAAGAATATACATGAGTGTTTAACCCTAATGTGACCACATGCTGTTGCCAGGGGCAACCAAGGGCTCCGGGTCGTCCGGTGATCATGTGAATCATCAGAGGCCAATATGATGCGATAAGGATCGGCTCCAAACAAAGGCGGCCTTTAATAGTGGTCCTGAAACCAGAATCCACCGTTGTGTATTATATGGTTCATATTGGACTATATTGTTACTGGACATGAACGGAATATACAGTATAGAATATATATGACCAGGAGCCCCGGTTGGAGTATTTTTTCTTTAATGTCTTATTCATGGATAATAATGTGGGGGTGGTGGTAGCCTAGTGGGGTAACACACTCGCCTATGAACCCCACTTACTACTAATCCTGAGTGTCTCCAGGGGGGGACTGTCCCTGTAACTACTGACTGTAAGTCCCTCTGGATTAGGACGTCTGGTAAATGCTGTAATAATGTAGATGGATATGATCCCAAACCGTGTGCATTTCTGTACCGTTTCCACACCAGAGGTGTCATTTTGGCTGCGATGTGTCCTTTTTTCGGCCACACCCCTTCCTGACTGCTCCTCGGCTCCGCCCACACGGCGTCACGTGTCGTGGGTTCGGCTTCCTCTTGGCTCGCGGCACCTGTCCGTCCGCGCCACGTGACGCGGACCCAGGTGAGCGGACGCGACGGGCCGGGCTGTACGGGTCATGGGCGCGGAAGGTCCCACGTATCCTCGCTGTTGACGGGGGTGAGGTCTCCTGGAGCGCCGCTGGGAATCTCGGGAATTCCCCCACCCCCCCCGCGACCTTTGGCTGGCGGCGGAAACCGGCGGGAAGGAGGGACGTCCCGGGAAGTGCGCGGTCCCCGCGCCGGGATGGCGTCTCTGGGGAACCCCGGCGCCGCCGCCGCCGCCGCCGCCGCGTCCAGCCCGGTGGTCCTGCTCGGCCCCAAGACCAAGACCAAGAAGAAGCACTTCGTGCAGCAGAAGGTCAAGGTGTTCCGGCCGGGCGACACGGTCCTCGGCGTCTTCATGTGGGGAGTCAACCACTCGGTACGACGCCGCTCCTTCCGGAATCCCACACGCGTCCTATAATACGCGCCGCCGACCCACATAAACCGCCCGCTTAGATCCTCCGCGGTTTCCACTCGAGTCCGAGGCCCGAGTGGGGACGATCGGCCGGTTCTGAGTTCCAAAAAAGGCAGCAAAGTTCGTGTAGGTTACTTTAAACCGGAGATTTGGGCTGGAAATATTGTTTAGAAAACCTTGACGAGTGATCGATGCTATTATCGATATAGATTCTGGTGCTTTATGCATGTTTTTTTTTTTCTTCTTCTTCTCCAGATTAATGATTTAAACCAGGTCCCGGTCCCCGTCATGCTGCTTCCCGACGACTTCAAGGCCAACACGAAGATAAAAGTCAACAATCACCTGTTCAACAAGTAACGCGGCTGCTTCTTACGGGTCCTGGTGTCGGGGCGCAGGGGAGGTCCAGGCCTCTTGGAATGAATGCATCACGGTGCAAGTGTGTGCAGGTCCTTTCCAGTCCTGCGCTGCTTGCCTGTCTTGCTCATATAAATCTCATTTTGGAAATTTAACAAGATTCGACACGAGTCTCTCGTGTCACGTAACAGAAGAATGCCCCAGACTGGCAATTCCCGGATTCCCAAATGCTTCCAAACTGAGAGAAGAAAAAAAAATCTTCAGTGTTTTTGCGGGTTTCCTGCAAATAATCTGTGTCTTGTTTTTTTTTCTTTTTTTCTTTGCATTTCTCATCCACAGGGAAAATCTTCCGGGACACTTCAAGTTTAAAGAATACTGTCCCCAAGTGTTCCGCAACCTCAGAGAACGGTTTGGAATTGAGGATCTGAACTATCAGGTAAATGCTCGGCTCTGATTGGCTGCTGGGTTTGTGCCGAGTAAAGAGTCCTGTCACCAAGCTGGCAACAAACCAATCCTGTAACCATAGCAACAAGCAGAGAAATTTGACCTTTTTGTTCATTTTTTTTTAACATTTTTTATCATATTGTGAACGAAAGATCACTTTCTATGATATTTGAAGTTTAATAACAGTACACACATACATACATACATACATACATACATACATACATATATATATACACACACACACACACATATTCATGTTCTGTTCATGGTCTCGTCAGGTCTCGCTGGCCCGTAGCCCGCCAGTGCGGTGGGGCGAGCTGCACCGCGAGGGTCTCCTGCTGACCTCGTACGACCGGACGCTCGTGGTGAAGCAAATCTCCAGTGAGGATGTGGCCGACATGCACAACATCCTGTCTGAGTATCATCAGGTAGACCCGCCCGACGGCACCTTCTCTGCGCTTCCTGCCTTCTAAAAAGCGCCAGATGTGTGTCTCACGAATGGAAGATGACTCTGGCCAAACAGAATTCACGGCCCTCATCTTTTTTTCGGAGCAGAGATAGTGTTTGTGTGTGTGTGTGTGTGTTCATTGTCTGTATTCCATTGTAGCTGAATAAGCAGATTCCTGTCTGGGCTCCTCTGCTGCCAGCACTTTGCTGCATCATATAAATTTACCTTCAACTTATCAGAAGTTCACAGATGTTTATCTGGTTTTATCTGAGTTTGAGACCCAAAAGAACTAAAAAAAAAAAAAAAAAAAGAACTGTACATGTACAAATATACATCCTTTACAAGAATATGCATGTGTGAGTGAGGTTACTCTGCCTGATATTTGTGGGGTGAAATGGCCACTGCTGGTTTGAATGCCTCCATTGTTCTGGTTGTTGCAGCACATTGTTAAATGCCACGGCAGCACACTGCTGCCTCAGTTCCTGGGCATGTACCGTGTGACTGTGGAGAACGAAGACACCTACCTGATCGTCATGAGAAACATGTTCAGCCACAGGCTGGTCGTGCACAGGAAGTATGACTTGAAAGTAAGTAATGAGGCTGTACTGTGCTAAATGATTCACATGATACGATAAAATTAGATCCCTTTATTAGTCCCACAAGTGGCAAATGACCACATAAGAGCAGCAAAAAGTAAAATAATCTGTTGGTGTGAAAACGTGGCACTGACCTTGTTTGCCCACAAGAGGGCACAACATGATTTATTGATACCTTATTAAATATCCTCTGTATTTAACCATCACCCTTGGTGAGCAGTGGGCGGCCATGACAGGCGCCGGGGAGCAGTGTGTGGGGACAGGACCGCTTCCTTAACCGCTAGGCCACCGCCGCCCCACATTTGGGCCACAGTTAGTGGTGCCGTGTAAAGCAGTTTGGCGCTTTAATGGGGGGTTTGTGCGAGATGGACGTCTGAATAATGATTACGTGTTCAGCAGTCTGCAATGGGGTCAGGAAATCATATTCCTGAAAATTATTGATAAATGCTTACTCTTAAAAATCAATCAATACAATACATATATAAATTCCTTTTAAATTGATTTAGCCGATGTATGCAGTGTCATCACACCATCTTTCACACTCCTTTGAGGCCTTAGTGGAGGTGATTGCTAAAAATGGCTAAAAATAAGATTAAAGTTTTGATTATTTTTCAGGGCTCGCTTGTGTCTCGAGAAGCAAGTGACAAAGAGAAGGTAAAAGCCCTGCTCAAGCTGTCTACTTGTAAAATGGTTGGCGACTTCGGATTAAAAATCCCTGTTCCCGCTCAGGTGAAAGAGTTGCCGACCTACAAGGACGTGGACTTCAGAAACAACATGCAGAAAGTGTATGTTAGCGAGGAGGACAAAGAAAGGATCATGGAGAAGCTCCGCAGGGATGTAGAGGTGACTGTGCCTTCAGCGTAGGGAATTGGATTCTGTTAAACATATAATATATGGCACTGATGCAAATATTCTAATCTGAATTCAGTGTCGTGTAATGAAGCACCACTAGGTGGCGCTATCTTACCACGAGCATGCTAACAAGTTTGCAATTTAAATGAATGAAAAATTATTTTTTTTCCCCCTTGTTTCAGTTCCTGGAGCGACTTAAGATCATGGATTACAGTCTGCTCCTAGGGATCCACGATGTGTCTCGTGCTGAGAAGTATGAGGACGAGGCCGAGGAGCCCAGCTGCGAGGACGAAGCCGAGCCCGAGAACGGCCTGGCACCCGCCCCGCTAGTGGGCTCTTACGGCACGTCTCCGGAGGGCATCGCCAGCTACATGAACTCCTACAAGCCTCTGGGGCCTGGAGAGTTTGACCCGTATGTGGATGTGTATGCCATCAAGAGTGCACCAGGTGAGTGGAGAAGAATCTGGTGCAGGGACAGTGGTGGCAGTGGTGGCCTAGCGGTTAAGGAAGCGGCCCCGTAATCAGAAGGTTGCCGATTCGAATCCCGATCCACAAAGGTACCACTGAGGTGCCACTGAGCAAAGCACCGGCCCCACACACTGCTCCCCGGGCGCCGGTCATGGCCGCCCACTGCTCACTCAGGGTGATGGGATAAATGCAGAGGACACATTTCACTGTGTGCACCGTGTGCTGTGCTGCTGTGTATCACATGTGACAATCACTTCACTTTAAAGGATGAAGTCCACGGTAACCGCTGACCCACCTGCTTCATCTCCATTTCTAGGAGCTCCACGGAAGGAAGTGTACTTCATGGGCCTTATTGACGTACTGACTCAGTACGACACAAAGAAGAAAGCAGCTCACGCAGCCAAGACCGTTAAACATGGGGTGAGTCCAGGGGTGGTAGTAGCCTAGTGGGGTAACACGCTCGCCTATGAACCAGGAGACCCAGGTTCAAACCCCACTTACTACCATCGTTTCCCTGAGCAGGACACTTAACCCTGAGTGTCTCCAGGGGGGGGACTGTCCCTGTAAGGCGCTCTGGATAAGGGCGTCTGGTAAATGCAGTAAATGTAAATGAGGATGTGTGTGGGATGAGATCAGTTTATAGGTTGTGAATGTTTACACGTGGATGAAATTTTAATGAATGTCTCCGTTCCTCTTTCAGGCGGGTGCCGAAATCTCCACCGTGCACCCAGAACAGTACGCCAAGAGATTTCGCGACTTCATCACAAACATTTTTGCGTAGTGACAAGTTTTTTTGTTTGCGTAAAGACAAGGACGCCGTCTTCAAATGGACTGTCCACACTACTGAACCGTTCCCGCTCATAATACAGAGATGCATAAATGGGGCTCAGTGCTCGGTGGTTTCATGTGGCTGCGAATGCTTTACTCTTCTTTTCCCAGTTTATTTGTGGGGGGGGTTGTGTTATTCATTCTAATCATTATATAAAATGTTCCAAGTTAATGACAATCAATATAAAGAAATCGGGGAAATTAGTGCTGAAATTGGTAGAGGCTTACTATAAACCAGATCATCTTCAGAAGGGTGCCTTGTGCTCAACCCTGTTACATTCATATGCTTTTATGTGCTTTGAGGCGAGTACTGTACATTCTAAGAAATTATTATTTTTAACGTTGCTGATTTAGCTTGGAAAAAGCAAGTAACATCGAATTTCATCACCCCGGGATGCTAGTCCGTCAGAATATATATAAAATTTAGAGAGAATGTGATCGTCTTTAAAGTTTTAAGTATAAATTTTGGACCAAATTGTATTTTTATTCTGGTGAAACGTGCCAAAATCTGTTCTGGTTTTGTCAAGCACCGGAACTTTCTGGAAGGTCATTGTGAACATTCATCGCATTTCTTTCTATCTTTTTTTTTTTTTTTTAATATATATTGACTGGGTAGCGACTGTAGCAACTGATTATCACGCAAGCACAACCAGGCTGGACGCTTAAAACGAACACGCGTGGTACCAAGGAAGCAACATTTTGGGTTACTGTTCTCTGATTTTGGCTCTACATGTGTTAGTTTCGTCCAGAATATGATAAATGTCGATATTAATGTACCGCAACTGGTGTTTTTTTTTTTTTTTTTTTTTGGTTTTATGCATATAAAATATTTGAAACTGTCTGAACTTTTCCTGTCTCAATAACATCCTGATGTATTTTTCTTTTGTTAAATTTGATCTTCCTGGGGAAGAACTGTAGCTTTTAAGTTCACCGTCTTCCCGTTCGATAATATGCAATACTCTTCAGAAGTTTTTAATGTTAAATAAAGCATTCAGAAAGCGTCCGAGATCATATTATCACATTTCATTTCCCCATCACTGCACATTACTAATGACTAGATAATGTCACATGATTTCAACGTTGTGTATTTAAATTCGTATAAAATAAAGCAGACCATGAAAGTGCAGATTGAATGAAAAGGAGAAAGTGAAACAGGTTACTTTTCATGGCTTCTTTTGCACAGTCTGAAGCATTAAACGCACTGAAATGTCCATTTAATCAGCACAAGATTTTGTTACAGCACAACTTAAACAGCATTTAAAAATTCATTTAAAAGTCCTGCAGTTTTTCAGTCCGATTTTCAAACTTCCTGTCCCCTCCGTGAAAGTGATCAGGTTTTGTGGTTAAAAGCGGCTTTAGGAAATGTGTTAATATAATAATACCTGTCACGCCTGTGGGATTTAGCCTGGATCATTTTACCCCCTGCCGTCGTAAAACAGAGAGGAATAGTTGTGTTTTGTCGGATGCTCATGATTTATGCTGAAATGCTTCCTTTCAGCTGCGTACGTCCCAACATGCAAGTTATTACCCCAACGCAGATCCTAATTTTCACAGGACCAATTAAATCGTTTTTAAGCTATTTACAGAGGGAGCTAAATAAAAGGGTATAAGGGTGGCGGTGGCCTAGTGGGGTAAAACACTCGCCTGTGAACCAGAAGACCCAGGTTCAAACCCCACTTACTACCATCGTGTCCCTGAGCAGGACACTCAACCCTGAGTGTCTCCAGGGGGGGATTGTCCCTGTACCTACTCTGGATAAGGACGTCTGGTAAATGTAAAATGCCCGCTTCCATACAATCTTAACAAACAATACAAATTTTTATTATCGTGATATCTAAATGTTAAAAATGCAAATTGCCCCCACCACTCGTAATTCGGCTGCTGGGGGCCGATAGTCCGGACGGGGCCCAGACGGGAGTTTCTTTTTACGAGGCCACGTCAGACTGGCTGGTGCTGGCGTTGCTGAGCTTCCGCTCCTTCCCGCTCCTGTCCCCGCTCCTGTCCCCGCCCGTCCCGGCGGCCGCGGTGGCGTCAGTGCAGGGCTGGGGCAGGTGCTGCCGGACCGTGTTGAGGAGGTTGGTGCGGAAGCTCTTGCTGAGGAAGTTGTACAGGACGGGGTTGGCCAGGCAGTGGAAGAGGGACAAGCACTGCACCACGCTGAAGGAGAAGTACACGAACTCCACCACGTTGCAGGACAGGAGGTAGGGGTCCAGGTCGTCCAGCGTCAGCAGGAAGTTCACCAGGTGGTAGGGAAGCCAGCAGAGCACGAACACGAGCGAGTAGACGTGGACCAGCCACACGTCCCGCCGGCCCTGGACGTCCGGCGCGTTGGCCACCGCGCGGGCGATCAGGACGTTGCAGGTGACGATGACGGCGGCGGGCAGCAGAAACTGGAACACCAGGCAGAGGAAGGAGACGCTGGCGTACCACTCTACGTAATTATCCTCGGGCATCATGTAGCACCCTGGCTTGTCCCACTCCAGGAGGTCCACGTGCACGTTCTCGACCAGGGTCAGCACCAGGGACAGGGTCCAGAGGCCGATGCACACCAGCCAGCGGCGCCGCGTCTCGCGCGGGAAGATGGACGGGGCCGAGGGACGCGCCAGGGACAGGTAGCGCTCCAGCGTCATGCAGGCCAGGAAGAAGGAGCTGCTGTAGAAGTTGACCACGTACACCAGGTGCGTGGCCTTGCAGAGGAAGCGGCCCCAGACCCACACCTTCTCCATGCTGACCTCCAGCATGACGAAGGGCAGGGTGAGGACCACCATCAGGTCCGACAGGCTGATGTTGATGATGCAGAAGAGCACGCCGCTGGCAGCGCGCCGCCGCCGCCAGTTCACCCACAGCACCAGGCTGTTCTCCACCAAGCCCACCATGAAGAGCAGGAGGTAGAGCAGGAACAGGGCGATGCGCCGGTACTCGTAGTCCAGCACGATGGTGCACTCGTACACGAACCACGGCATTCCGCTGTGGTTGAGCGAGTGGTTGTGGAAGAGCTCCTCTTCGCTGCTCATTTTCTCTGGAAACGGAGGGATTGTTCTGAGGTGAACGAGCAGAAGGTCACAGTAAAGCCTCCTGTGACGTGCAGAAGAAAGGCATTAGTGGCATTCTTCAGCCGTGGCTTAACTGGTGGTCGTAGCCCGCCTACCAACCAGAAGAGCACAAAATCCCAGGTTCAAACCCCACTTACTACCACCGTGTCCCTGAGCAGGACACTTAGCCCTGAGTGTCTCCAGGGGGGACGACTGTCCCTGCCACTACTGACTGTACGGTGCTCTGCTGAATGCCGTGAATGTTGGTAAAAGTTTCCTCAGACTAATTCATCAGGATTACAGATGAACGTGTGGATTTTTGATGGCAGAGAGAGACGAAAGTCCTACCAGATCGGGCACCCGCAGCAGTGGACCGGGGTCTCCGCCGGCGTCAGGTGACTCTGTGGGACTCGACGCTGAAGCTGGCTGCAGGCATAAGTCCCTCCCCACCCCTCCATCCGGTTACCCAGCTGTCCCCGCTCTGAAGGGACATCCTCACAGCAGGAAGAGGGGTGAGTGGGCACCGTGGCCCTCACGTCCCCTCACTACGCACCAGTAATGCAGGTGAGCTGGCGCAGGTCTTCGTCCCCAGCACCAGGTTACAGTCACGCTGTAATCTTATTGCTGCGGGTTACCCAGCATGCACGGGTCAGAACAAACATCGTTTTTTAATCTCTGGAAAAACACGCGTCCCTCTCGGCAGGAGACAATGGCAGGAAGCGTGTGTAGTAGTGAGGAAGTCTGCTGTCCACTTTCACTCAACTTTAACCCCGACCCCGACCCCGCTCTCCGCACCGTGTCAGTTTCAGCACGTGCATTTTATGACTTCCTGAAAGAAAATGAACTAATTGCGCCATCAAAAGTGCCACTGGAAAGTCCACCATACTGCTGCTGACCATCACACTGTCCCCCCTCACTGGGGACGTCATGTTCCAGCACATGGTCTGTCAGCAGATTCGTCGCACGTCTTTTTTCTCTCTCTCACCTCATCCTGCGTGTTTCCCGGAGTTGAGAGACTGTCGAAGCGCCCGGAAGGAATCGGTCAGCAAAAACTCGGCTTCTGGGAAAGACCGAGCTCCCCGTGTTCGGACTGGTCTGAGGTTGGGGTGAGATTTGAATAACCTCAACCCACCGCACTTCATCACAAGTGCTCAGCAACTTTCATCCATCACTTTTAATGCTGCCTCTCATAAATCAGCTTCCTCTCCTAGACCTGCTGTCCCGCACTCATATTCAGTGCTTTGTAACAAAATCTACTGCAACATCGTACTGATGTGGGCCAGTGGTGGCCTGGCGGGTGATGGAGCAGGGTGCTAGTAGCCTAGTGGGGTAACACACTCGCCCATGAACCAGAAGACCCGGGTTCAAACCCCACTTACTACCATCGTGTCCCTGAGCAAGACACTTAACCCTGAGTGTCTCCATGGGGTGACTGTCCCTGTAACTACTGATTGTAAGTCGCTCTGGATAAGGGCGTCTGGTAAATGCCGTAAATGTAAATGGGAGTAGACCCGTAATCGGAAGGTTGCTGGTTAAACAATGTCAATGACTTTACTTTCACTTCAATTTCCATCTGAAATGTACAGGACATATTAGTAACAAAAGGAACAAAACCACACACATATATACAGATGAACAAAAAAACAAGCATACAAATGAGATATGCTCATACAGTACAGACCAAAAGCCTGGACACCGTCTCATTCAACGTGTTTTCTTTATCTTCATGACCATTTACGTTGGTAGATTCTCACTGAAGGCATCAAAACTATGAATGAACACATGTGGAGTTCTGTACTTAACAAAAAGTGGAGACCTGATCTCCACAGTCACCGGACCTGAACCCAATCCAGATGGTTTGGGGTGAGCTGGACCAACAAGTGCTAAACACCTCTGGGAACTCCTTCAAGACTGTTGGAGAAGCATTTCAGGTGACGACCTCTTGAAGCTCATTGAGAGAATGCCAAGAGTGTGCAAAGCAGTAATCCGAACAAAGAAACTAGAATATAAAACATGTTTTCACTTTTTTTTGTTAAGTACAGAACTCCACATGTGTTCATTCATAGTTTTGATGCCTTCAGTGAGAATCTACCAGCGTAAATGGTAATGAAGATAAAGAAAATATGTTGAATGAGAAGCTGTCCAGACTTTTGTCCTGTACTGTATATACGTGTATATATTAAACCTATAGATTTACAGTCATGGCCAAACGTTTTGAGAATGACACAAATTCTCACAAAATAGTTTTTGTACAAAGTTTGCTGCTGCAGTGTTTTTAGATCTTTTTGTCAGTTGTTTCTGTTGTGTATTTAATTATAATTACAACCACTTTATAAGTTTCAAAGGCTTTTATTGACATTTACATCAAGTTTATGCAAAGTGTCAATGGCATGCTGTCAATCAACTTCTGGGCCAATACCTTACTGATGGCAGGATTGACAACAAATTCTTGGATTAAAGGTCCGTGGAGTTTCCTGGCCCAAAAATCTCCCAAAATTTCAATGCTTTGTTCCCTGAGCCATTTGGTTAACATTTTGGCCTTATGGCACGGCGCTCCATCATGCTGGAAAAGGCATCGTTCTTCACCAAACTGTTGCTGTCGGAGGATGTTTTGGTGCCATTCTTTATTCTTTATTGGAGTAAATGACGTTACCCCACTCCTCACCAGTCCAATCCCTGTACTTCCTGCAGAATATCAGTCCGTCCTTGATGTTTTTCTTGGAGAGAAGTGGCTTCTTTGCTGCCCTTCTTGACACCAGGCCGTCCTCCAGAAGTGTTCACTGTGGGTGCAGATGCCCTCACGCCTGCCTGCTGCCATTCCTGAACAAGCTCTGCACTGGTGGCACCCCGATCCTGCAGCTGCATCATCTTTAGGAGATGGTCCTGGAACTTTTTGGACTTACCTAGCGGGTAAGGAAACGGACCCATTATCAGAAGGTCGCCGGTTGAAATTCAAAGTATTCGAGTAGCCTTTCATGGCTGCCCACTGCTCACTAAGGGTGATGGTAAAAAGCAGAGGACACATTTTGTTGTGTCACCGTGTGCTGTGCTGTGTTGCACAATCACTTCACTTTCACTGGTTGATTTAGGTGCAATCTTAGGTGAAGCCCTCTTTCTGCAACGCAATGATGACTGCAAAAAAACAATTGTCTTGTCCCCAAAAATGTCCATGATTCGGTTTCAGCAGTTCACTGTCATTAATTTATTCAATCAGCCTGAATTTAAAAAGGAGCTCATATTAATTATATTTACATCTACAGCGTTTACCAGACACTCCTTTTGTGGCAGGGCTGAAATTCAGTGGAAAGGTTTTTGGGGGGATTAAGTCCATTTTCATGGCAAAGAGGGACTTTGCAATTCATCTGATCGCTCTTCATAACATTCTGGAGTTATATGCAACAGGCCAGAATAAAAAACGGAAGTGGCAAAACAGTATTTGTGTCATTATCAACATTCATGACCATGACTGTAAAGATAATAAATCCATGGAAAGGAGCTGTTTTTCAGTTTGTGATGTCACAGCAGATGCTTTCAGAAACCTACCTTCTATGTGTTTGTAGCACTATGTCCCGATGTAAATGAAGCAACACGTAAATTCATGGAAACGAAGCAGCTTTGAAAGAGGAAATATTTTTTTGATGGCAGTGGTGGCCTAGCGGTAAAAGGAATCAGCCCCGTAATCAGAAGGTTGCCGTTTGGAATCCAGATCCGCCAAGGTGCCACTGAGGTCCCTTGATGAAGGTCCCGTCCCCACACACTGCTCCCCAGGCGCCTGTCATGGTGCCCACTGCTCACCAAGGGTGATGGTTAAATACAGAGGACACATTTCACCGTGTGCTGTGCTGCACATCACGTCACTTTCATTACCGTGGGTGGTAGTAGCCTAAAAAAAAAAAAAAGGGCAGTGGTGGCCTAGCGGTTAAGGAAGCGGCCCCGTAATCAGAAGGTTGCTGGTTCGAATCCCGATCCGCCAAGGTGCCACTGAGGTGCCACTGAGCAAAGCACCGTCCCCACACACTGCTCCCCGGGCGCCTGTCATGGTGCCCACTGCTCACTCAGGGTGATGGGTTAAATGCAGAGGACAAGTTTCACTGTGTGCACCGTGTGCTGTGCTCCTGTGTATCACGTGTGACAATCACTTCACTTTCAAGAGTTATAGTGGGTAACACACTCGCCTATGAACCAGAAGACCCAGGTTCAAATCCCACTTACTACCATTGTGTCTCTGAGCAAGACACTTAACCCTGAGTGTCTCCAGGGGGGGACTGTCCCTGTAACTACTGATTATAAGTCGCTCTGGATAATGCTGTAAATGTAGAATATATCAACCCCGTCAGACAACGAATGACTAGATGAAGTATTGAAGGACAGCAGGTGACAGCAAGTAAAAAGGCCAGCAGCAGTACGGCCAACGTGACAACATGGTTGATGTGATGAAGTGCTGTGAGTTATTCAAATTTCACCTCAACCTCAGACCAGTCCGAACGCGGGGAGGGGCAGGATTCGTTTGGTTTGTACCAGAAGCCGAGATTTTGCTGACCGATTCCTTCCTGTCGCTCCAACAAAAAAAAAAGGGGGTGACATTTCTTAACTAAGGGTAACATGCAGGACGAGGCAAGATAAAGAGAGAGAGGAACAATACAACACACACAGACCAACAAGGAAGAAATATGCTGACCGCCACGCGGATGGAACACGGCGTCCAAAATGTTGCACATTAATACAAAATAATGGAGAGCTCCTGGAATCATGCAGCGAGGAGGTCACAGGTTTCCCACCAGATTAAACTGACCAGCGATGGACAGAAGCTTGCTGACGTTCTTCTAGTCATTGCATTAGCTTCTTTTCACGAAACCCTTTAATTTTCAGCTCATGTAGCAGAATTTCGTGTTCAGATTTCATGAAACATGAACATTCCTACTCGAAATGCTAATAGCCCTGCGCACATATTTCCATATTTTATTGCGAGATAGCAATGCAACATCATTTCTGTAAATTTGAACTCAACCTACAGAGAAATAACGATTTCAGGGCGTTTCAAGCCCTTAAAAACGATATTGCATTTTGCTAAAAGTGTCATCTATAATTAAATGATAACTGAGCAATATTGTTTTGAAATAAAAAGCGTGAAAAGCATTTTTCGATAGCGATGCTACGAGGAGAGCCGGGTTCGGGTTAAGGGTGAGTGAAAGTGCTTCCTATCTCACCCCCTTGGTACCTGCTCTTCACGGCTCACTAATACGTGCAGTTTCCTGCCATTGTCCTCGGTTGGGACAAATGTTTTTGTAACATATGAACCCCATTCCAGCTATATGTTGATCCAAGAATGAAAAAAAAATGATAATAATCATAATAATAATTCAAGGTCCATAACTTTGAGGGATTCATAACCGATCGTGATGATGTTCAACTTTAACTGCAAGGAGCAAGTGTTGGGACGGTCCATGCTTCTGTGCTTCGGTGTGGATCAGACACTCGGCATCGTTCCTCTCTGTTCACTCCCCCTTCTCTGCTGTGAGGATGTCCTGTCAGATTAGAGACAGTCGGGTAACCGGATGGAGGGGTGGGGAGGGTCTTTCGCCTGCAGCCGGCTACAGCGCCGAGTCCCACAGAGCCACCTGACGCCGGCGGAGCCTCCAGCAGACGCCTCCAGGACCCTGATCAACCGCACGTCCTCCCGTCACACCAGGTCAGGAGGGTAGGATTAATTTTCAGTGGATCACGATTTCTTGTAAAATACTACTATCGTGTCCCTGAGCAGGACACTTAACTCTGAGGGGGGGACTGTCCCTGTAACTGCTTACAGCAAGTCGCTCTGGATAAGGATGTCTGGTAAACGCCGTAGATCCAGTGACCTTCATATCCAGTGCAAATTTCCCACTTGTGGGACTAATAAAGGTTTATCTTATCTTAGGTTGCTAGTGGCCTAGCGGGTAACACACTCGCCTGTGAACCAGGAGACCCAGGTTCAAACCCCACTTACTACCATCGTGTCCCTGAGCAGGACACTTAACCCTGAGTGTCTCCAGGGGGGGACTGTCCCTGTAAGTCGCTCTGGATAAGGGTGTCTGGTAAACGCTGTAGATGTAGATATAAGTAATATGAGCTCCTTTTTAAAATCAGGCTGATTGAATAAATTAATGAAACCGAATCATGGACAATTTTGGGGATCAGACAATTGCTGTTTTTTTTTATTATGAATTTATGTTTGTATACTACAGTTTTTACAAAATATCTTTAGAAATATATTTGTTTTCGATGAAAAATTCCTTGAAGATTTCTACATTTACATTTACTGCATTTGGCAGATGCCCTTATCCAGAGCGACTCGCAACGTGCGCCCATGTCGCCATCGATGAAGTGATCAATGCTATCTAATTAACAAATAGTAATTGACAATGAAATAACTATTGAACCCTGATTTGTATGATTTATTTGCTTGTTTACAGCTGATTTTTATTGAATGAAAGTGTCAGACATGCCGCAGTGAACACAGCCTCATTCCAACAGAACTCAGGAATGACTGTTGCTGATATCGGGCCACTCTACATTTGATCAGGATTTGATTAGTGGAGTTCTATGGAGTTTTTATCAGTTCCTTTTATGTTCTTTTTAGAAAAGTGTGGATGTTTCTAAATGATCCTAAGTTCCAGGTACGATACATCTAATACCGGAGAGCTTGATCATTCGACCAATTCTCCTTTCCTACTTTATCCAGACGATGAGCGTTGAAGTGGAGCTTCACCACGACCTCAACAATGAATCAGCCAACCACAGCGGAATGCCGTGGTTTACGTACGAGTGCAACCTCCACCTGGACTACGAGTACCGGCGCATGGCCCTGTTCCTGCTCTACCTCCTGCTCTTCATGGCCGGACTGCTGGAGAACACCCTGGTGCTGTGGGTGAACTGGCGGCGGCGGCGCGCTGCCAGCGGCGTGCTCTTCTGCATCATCAACATCAGCCTGTCGGACCTGATGGTGGTCCTCACCCTGCCCTTCTCCATGCTGGAGTTTGCAATGGATGACGTGTGGATCTGGGGCCGCTTCCTCTGCAAGTTCACGTACCTGGTGTACATGGTCAACTTCTACAGCAGCTCCTTCTTCCTGGCCTTCATGACGCTGGAGCGCTACCTGTCCCTGGCGCGTCCCTCGGCCCCGTCCATCTTCCCGCGCGAGACGCGCCAGCGCTGGCTAGTCTGTGCCGGTCTCTGGACCCTGTCCCTGGTGCTGTCCCTCTTTGAAAACGTGCATGTGAATTTAGTGGAGTGGGAGGAACCCGGATGCTTCATGTGGCCAGAAGATAACCACAACGAGTGGTATGCTACCGCCACCTGTCTTGGGCTCATCTTCCAGTTCCTGGGACCTGCTGCCATCATCATCACATGCAACGTCCTGATCTCACGAGCAGTGGCCACTGTGCCAGATGTGCGGGACCGGCGGGACGTGTGGCTGGTCCACGTCTACTCGCTGGTGTTCGTGCTGTGCTGGCTTCCCTACCACATGGTCATGTTCCTGCTGATGCTGGAAGACCTGAACCCGTACCTGTACACCTGCAACACCATGGAGGTCTTATTCTTCTCCTTCAGCGTGGTGGAAAGCGTGACACTCTTCCACTGCCTGGCCAACCCGGTCCTCTACAACTTCCTCAGCAAGAGCTTCCACTCCAACCTCATCAACACCGTGATGCAGTACCTGCCACAGGCCAGCGGCAACGTGAACGTGAACGGAGCGGATAACGGGGCGGCCAGCAAACCGGGGAGAACGGAGCGAAAGGTCAGCGGCGGCAGCACCAGTCAGTCGGATGTGGACTCCTAGGTTCACATCATACCAGACTGAAGGGAGGATTTATCACACTGGCGTGTAAATAGCAGGAAGGAAGGAAATTCCATCCCGTGCTTAGCCATAACTATGTATTCCCACAGGGACAGCAGGTTGCATAAAGGAAACTTCTGGAAACTCAGCAGTTATCCGTGCTGTTTATGCTATAAGAATGTATTTAAGATGGCATCTGATGTGATGAATGTTTAGTGATTTTTGCTGGAACCTCTTCCCAGTAGTTCATTTGGTCTCTGTAAACCCCTGAGATACGTGAGGTTTGCATTTCCAGACCAACGTTCTCCAAGGATCTGGACTAAAATACTACGGCACATCACAATAAACGGCAATAGGGGCAAATAATTGTTTTTTTTTTTTTTTTGATGTATAATAAAAAATGTAACCCTTCAGCCCCAACCAGACTGTATTTTGAATCCTTCTTTCACTCTCAAACTAAAGCAGAGTACAATACTAGTCATTCATATTCGAAAATGCTGATCCCAACAACCACAGTGTATACGAACAGAGTTTATTCTCACCAGGGCGGACGAAACCGTGTATGGCTAAAAGGCAGAATTTCTCCAGAACAAGAGAATTTGTAATACAGCTGTATAAATACAATAAATAAGACGCAACACGATTAGACAAATCCACCCCTGTTGAGGGGGGCGGGTCAGTACAATCTTCTACAAATGTCTGTAAAAAAAATCCTGGGAACGCTGACGTGAGCACGGCACAGATGTGTGTTTAAAGCTTTCCGTTGTGCATTCGACACAACCATATTCCAACGCGGCACTTGTCCCGTCCACTACTTTACACTGGTAGGCAGTGTGGAAACCACGGTGATCCTCAACACGCGTTCTACTTGGTCCATTCATGGCTTAATACCGGACATACAATTCTATTTACTATTCCCACAGCGAAAACCAGGGGACACTTGATAAATAAAGACGTTTATTCTGCCGCACCATGACTATTCAGCATCAAAATGATTAGGAGCTCATTTGCAGGGGTGGAGTCCTCAGGCGGTCGGATCCGGAATTTGTCCCCTTATGACGTCATAAGGGGAAAGGTTACCTGGTTTTGCGGCCCTGCCCCTAAAACATTCCCTCCACCGACCGTCATGGCCTCCAAACAAGACCGAATATAAAATAAAAAAAAAAAAAACGTCATGTCAGGGGACCGTTAAAGGAGGAGGAGCTAAACTAATGGCTTTCGAAAAACATATTCAAAAGCAACATAGTTCAAAAATGTCACCTTTTTTTGTAATTTTGTTTAGTAGTTTTAATACATATAGTTCTATATTTGACTGACCGACATGTTTTTCATACGATGATGATAACTAAAAAAAAAAAAGAAGATATTTTAAAAATATAAATACGAGGAATTTAACAGACACTGTAGTCGCCTCCACCGTGTACATTTTACCGAGCAGATGAAGGCCAAATCATCATCGACGTCCCTCAAGAAACGAACCAGGTTTAAAACAAACAGGACCATAAAAATGTGAGTTCTTACCGACTCTCCATATCACGCTAACAGCACGCCACGGAACAGTATTCGCAGGGGCAATATTCTACATCTAATCTATACCTAAACGGCTGTGGTCCCCACGAGAAGAAAACCGAGGCACGAGAGGGAGGCGGAGCCTCAGGTGGCGTCCATGTTGGGCAGGGGCTCTTTGGAATGGTCGTTGTACATGAAGGTCTGCTCGATGTTGAAGTCCGGGGGCAGGTGGTCCTTGTGGAGCTCCATGTGCGAGGAGACCAGCTTCAGCGTGGAGAAGTAGAGGCCGCAGACGGTGCAGCGGTACATGAGCGCGCCGGCGTGCGTCTTCAGGTGGCAGATCATGGTGGAGCGGCCGCGGAAGTAGCGCAGGCACACCTTGCACTGGTAGGGCTTCTCGCCCGTGTGGATGCGCAGGTGGTAGGTGAACTCGCCGGAGTGGGCGAAGCGCTTGCCGCAGTAGCGGCAGCGGTACCACTTCTGCTTGGCGCCGCCGGCGCCCAGAGCTGGGCCCATGCCTGCTGGGAAGCCGCCGTTGGGGACAAGTCCCCCTTGGAAGCAGGACACCGGCCCCTGCAGCCCGAAGCCCACGCCGAGACCCAGGCCGCCGAGCTTGCTCAGGCCGCCCGCGGCGCCGGCCTCCAGAGGGGACGAGGACGAGCACGAGGACGAGTACTCCAGGGCCTGGTCCAGTTTGCGCTTCCTGCTCCCCTGCCAGCCCGGAGCCGCGCCCTGGGCCTCGCCTCCGGTGTGAGCGCTCAGGTGGTTCTGGAAGGCGGAGGCGGAGCTAAACGTCTGCGGGCACAGGAAGCAGCAAAACTCCTCCTCCAGGCCGTTCGTTCCTTCTTCGCCCGTCCTGCCCGGGGCGGCGGCCGCCTCGGCGTGCAGCGCCATGTGCCGGTCCAGCAGAGGGCGCTCCAGGAAGCCACAGGCGCACTGCGGGCAGGAGAAGGCCGCCAGGGAGAGGTGGGTCAAGGCGTGCCAGAGCAGGGCACAGAGCGAAGGCTGAGGCAGCTGGCACACGCCGCAGCGCAGCGACTGGGCGCACACGTGGGTCAGGAGATGCTCTCGAACGGCCTGAGAAGAAGAACCAGACGTACAGCAGCCGTTAAAATCGCTAAAATCAACGCAGAAAAATTTATTATATACATATAACATGACGAGTGCGCGGGTGGTAGTAGCCTAGCGGGTACCAGAAGACCCAGGTTCAAACCCCACTTACTACCATCGTGTCCCTGAGCAGGACACTTAACCCTGAGTGTCTCCAGGGGGGGATAAGGGCGTCTGGTAAATGCTGTAAATGAAATGTAAATGAGCGCCGGGCGTGGCGGCCTGATCGGAGTACAGCGCTGCTCCGCATAGGGGTTCGAAGCGATCGGCGTGTTTTTACTGCGCCGCGTTCGATTAACGGTTTAACGCCACACGCTGCTTAACTTTAGTCAGGATTTCAGCAGATGTTCACGGCCAGAAAGACGTCGCACGCCTGGTTCAGACGTATTTGAAAAAGCGACGGGACGCGTCAATAACCGAGGCAACAAAATCGAATGAAATCATGAGACCAGCGAAGGTTCACACCTCTACTCAGTCATGGGAACCGATTTATCCCCAATAAGATAGGGGGGCAGCGGTGGCCTAGCGTGTGTATAAAAAAAAAAAAAAAAAAAGTGAAGTGATTGTCACGTGATACACAGCAGCACAGCACACGGTGCACACAGTGAAATTTGTCCTCTGCATTTAACCATCACCCTGATTGAGCAGTGGGCGGCCATGACAGGCGCCCGGGGAGCAGTGTGTGGGGACGGTGCTTTGCTCAGTGGCACCTCAGTGGTACCTTGACAGATCGGGATTTGAACCGGCAACCTTCTGGTTACGGGGCCGCTTCCTTAACCGCTAGGCCACCACTGCCCCAGGGCGCCTGTAAGGAAGCGGCCCCGTAATCAGAAGGTTGCCGGTTCGAGTCCCGACCCGCCAAGGTGCCGCTGAGCAAAGCACCGTCCCCACACACTGCTCCCCGGGCGCCTGTCATGGCTGCCCGCTGCTCACTCAGGGTGATGGGTTAAATGCAGAGGACAAATTTCACTGTGTGCACCGTGTGCTGTGCTGCTGTGTCTCACAATGACGATCACTTCACTTTCATCGCAACAAAATCGAATGAACTCATGAGACCAGGAAGGTTCACACCTTCGACAGGGAGACGGTCGTTTTAGCGGCTGAAACGGCTGGTATTTCTGTTGGGTTGCCGGCGTGGCGCCGCTCACCTTGAAGTCCTTGCCGATGCTCTCACCGCAGACGGCGCACAGTAGTTCTCCTGCGGGCCCCCGGGCGGGGCCGGCGAGCTGGTGGGGCGGGGGGATGCTGTAGCGGGAGGCGGCCTGGCGCCGGTGGCGCACCAGCCTGCTCTGGCTGCAGAACTGCGTTTGGCACATGTCGCAGGAGAACAGCAGGATGCCCACGTGCGAGAGGGCGTGTGTGGCGCGGGCGCCGCGCTCGGGGAACGCCGCGCCGCACACCCGGCAGGTGCCGGCGTCCGTCAGGTGCGTCTCGGCGTGGGCCTGGATGACGCCGGCATCGGCGGGCAGCGTCTGGCCGCACACTTTGCACGCCGCGCCCGCGTCGCTGCCGTTCCCCACGCACACCAGGTCCTCGTCGTCCTCGTCCTCGATGTAGTGCTCGTCCTCGTCGCTCAGCTCTATGACCTCCTCGGCCAGCCTCCTCCACTGCTCCCCTCCCTCCGGGGGCTCCGCCCCCCGGAGACGGCCCTCCTCCTCCTCCTCCTCTTCGTCCTCGAACACGCCCCCCTCCACCGGGCCCATCTGCAGTCCGTCCAGAGGGTCGGCGCAGGACGAGGACGGGGCGCAGGCCTCGCCGCCCAGCTGCGGGGCCGAGGAGTCCGGGAAGGAGCTGGCGTCCGCGAGGCAGGAGGGCGACGCCCCGCTGACCTCCGCCTCCTCTCTGGCCACGCCCGCCTCCTCCTGCTCCGTCTTCAGCTGCAGGGCGAGGCCTGGACACGCCTCCAGCGCGGCTTGGGGACGGCGGCCGTCCGAGGACGGGCTGCATTGCTGCTGCTTGTTGGCGGCCGCCAGGGAACGCGCATCTTCAGCTTTGGGCGACAGCGAGACCGAGACGGAGGCTACCTGTCCTCGACACTGCCGGGACGTCCTGCCCTGGGAGACCGGCGAGGGCGCGGCCGGGGTGGGAGTGGCCGAGGGCGCGGCGGAGGACGAAAGCGAGGAGCACGAGGCGGCGGAGGACGAGCAGACCGAGGCCACCGCGGTGGCGGCCGCAGCGGCGTCGGGGTCCAGGTCTCCGTCGGAGCTCTGCAGGTCGGGGAACGTGGCGTGGCACGCCCGCACCAGCTCCCGCACCCCCAGCCTCTCCGCCAGCTCGTACAGCACCCCCACGTCGATCAGGTCCGCGAAGATCTCGCCCGTGTAGATGAAGGTGAGCACCTTCTCGAAGTTGGCCGGCGAGACGAAGTCCAGGGACAGTTTGCCGCCGGGCCCTCGGGACAGCATGCTGCGGAAGTGGGCGGCGGCGCAGGCGAGGACGGCGCGGTGCGCCGGGAAGGAGCGGCCGCCCACCTGGACCACCACGTCGCACAGCAGCCGGGACAGGCGGCAGCGGTTGAGCTCGGAGAGGAGGTGCGCCGCATGGCTGGGAGCCTGCAGCCGAATCCGCATCCCTGGAGATCAGTCTGAGAGGCGGATCCTGTTCAAGCAGAGCGCAAAAATATACAAATATGGACATTTCCCGCACTGCAACTTATAATTAACAACCACGCAAACCATGGGGGGTAGCGGCCTAGCGGGTAACACACTCGGTTCAAACCCCACTTACTACCATCGTGTCCCTGAGCAGGACACTTAACCCTGAGTGTCTCCGGGGGGGGACTGTCCCTGTAACTACTGACTGTGAACCAGAAGACCCAGGTTCAAATCCCACTTACTACCATCGTGTCCCTGAGCAGGACACTTAACCCTGAGTGTCTCCAGGGGGGGACTGTCCCTGTAACTACTGACTGTGAACCAGAAGACCCAGGTTCAAATCCCACTTACTACCATCGTGTCCCTGAGCAGGACACTTAACCCTGAGTGTCTCCAGGGGGGGACTGTCCCTGTAACTACTGACTGTGAACCAGAAGACCCAGGTTCAAATCCCACTTACTACCATCGTGTCCCTGAGCAGGACACTTAACCCTGAGTGTCTCCAGGGGGGGACTGTCCCTGTAACTACTGACTGTGAACCAGAAGACCCAGGTTCAAATCCCACTTACTACCATCGTGTCCCTGAGCAGGACACTTAACCCTGAGTGTCTCCAGGGGGGGACTGTCCCTGTAACTACTGACTGTGAACCAGAAGACCCAGGTTCAAATCCCACTTACTACCATCGTGTCCCTGAGCAGGACACTTAACCCTGAGTGTCTCCAGGGGGGGACTGTCCCTGTAACTACTGACTGTGAACCAGAAGACCCAGGTTCAAATCCCACTTACTACCATCGTGTCCCTGAGCAGGACACTTAACCCTGAGTGTCTCCAGGGGGGGACTGTCCCTGTAACTACTGATTGTAAGTCGCTATGGATAAGGGCGTCTGGTAAACGCCGTAAATGTAAATGCAAAAGTATCATAACTTAACATCTTAACGTCTTAAAAATATGCCTGCTTACCTTCGAACGACAATAAACAAATAGCGACTGAATAAATTAATAAAGTGGAAGTTCCAGCTATATACATGTTATATACTCCGGAACCTGGTGCCACGTGTAGCATTTGAACGATTACACAAAGTTACGTACTGACATAAAAGTGCACGTGTGCGACACCGACAGACTGGGCTACGTAAGGTGCAAACAGAGGCCGTGCACCAGTAACATTTAACAAAAAAACCTAGACAACAATGAGACAGACAGCGCTAAACTAGTGAAATGAATAATAGGCGTGCAAGGAAAAATAGTGCAAATGTTGCTGTGCAAAATGGAGCGGTGCGTTAGTAGATAATATTACTCATTTACAGCATTTACCAGACGCCCTTACCCAGAGCGACTTACAATCAGTAGTTACAGGGACAGTCCCCCAGGAACAATTTAGGGTTAAGTGTCCTGCTCAGGGACACGATGGTAGTAAGTGGGATTTGAACCCGGGTCTCCTGGTTCATAGGCGAGTGTGTTACCCACTAGGCTACTACCACCCTACTCAGTATGACAAAGGAAGTGTGTGTGTGTGTCAGACCAGAGTGGAAAGTTCCTGAGTGTTCAGGTGTCTGATGGCCCATGGAAAGAAGCTATTGCAATATCTCAAGTACTAGTCGGTTTTTCCCCAAAAGCCATTAACTCAACACACGCACCGAATACACAGTCGAACCCCCGACTACCTTCTTTGGGTCCTCCAGCGGTGCAACGTTAACGTTTATTTAGCGCCGAAATACTGTGCAATGCCTGCATATTGTACAATATCATTATTCTCACTGCCCTGCATGTTCATCATTACTGTGCAATAACGTGCAATCCCAACACACACACTGTATATAAAACTCAGCCATTTATTCTCAACACATGCATGTTCGTTTTGTAATTTCTGACACTTTATCGTATTGTTCTTGTATTCGTTTCTACATACATGTCTGCACTGATGGAGATGGTTTTAATCTCATTGTCCATACTTATAGGTATTATATTCTATTCTATTATTGCTTGAATGAAGCTTTGTTTTCAAAGAAAGAACAAGAGCACCGGCTAGCTCGGTTAGCAGTGGGCTTTATTCAACGCGAGCTTGTTAAATACTCCGGAATGGCTGTTGAAAACCTCTCTCCGCGGCCGTGGTACGGTTGTGTTGGCCGGCCTCCGGACGCATGACTCCGGGTTGTGAGGTTTTTTTTTTTATCAAAAGTTTGCGGCGTTAGCCGCGGCTAGCTTAGCACTCGGCTACAAAAGCCAAGAAACAAACAAAAAAAGGGGGATAATCGTCGAGGTTTCGGCAAGTTCGGTCACACGAGCATTTATCGCAGGCAAACTCAAAATTGCCTGTTTATTACAAAAAATAGCAGAGCAAAAAAAGAAGAAAAAAAAAACAGTTGAGCAGACAGCTGGCTGGATAGCATGTAGCATTAGCCGATTAGCATTAGCCGCGGCGACGCCGATATTTACCCATAGAAGAGCTCTCGTCCGCCGCCGCGTTTTCTCCCGTCCTCGCTCCGCGAACTCGCGGGAGAGCCGGAGGAAGCCGCTCTCCGCCGGCCAGCGTGGGGACGCGAAGCTCCGTCTCCTCGCCCGGCCGGGGTGGGGTGTCTGCGGGTCGCGCCCGGGCTGCAGGTGCCGCAGGTGGGTCAGGCGCACCCCACCTTTTCATCCACAGGCACTTCACAAAATAACATTTTCGTTTAAAAATACACACGTGTAACGTGTATTAAACGTGTTTTCAAGGCACACACCGATTTTTTTCTCTGCGAACAGAAAAGGCAGAATGGGATTTGATTGTGTCCAGAGCCCTAATTTAATATATCAGACATCAGATTCCCATTTGATTAACAAAGAATAATCTGTATTAATTATAATGGTCATGGCATTCCCTCCATGTGTCTGGAATGATCCATGGGCGCAATGCATTTAAGAAAAATACTAAAAGGTGACGCTTTTAAAAGTTGTCATTTTAACATGCACTATTACACTGGATAACTGTCAGTGGAGATAAATGAAGCACTGTCTGAAAAAATGCTGGAAACAAAAAAAAGAAAAAAGCAAAAAAAGGATACATTTTGCAATTTGGAAATTGCATGGTGTGTTTCTAAAAAAAATAAAGTCATGTGTAGATGTTGCGTAACGGACAACTTTTGACCACTGTGATAATAGCTCATTAGCTTGAATGACTGGTGGTTAAAGAACGTATCTTCATGAACATGAACATACTGTGTGCTGGTTGTCTGTTTTTCACGTGGAGCAAAACAAAAACCAGAAAAGCAACAAAAAAAAAAGTTTACAATATGTAAACATTTCTTATTTAAAACAAGGGCAGGGCGTTTGTCCATTCAAGCTTTTATTCATTTTTTGAGGAATTATTTTCATTATGATAGACCTAATGCATTTTTAAAGCCATTTTAAGTGGATCCTGATGCCTTCAGATAATAATTGTGTCTCCCTTACACACAGACAGAGGTACATATACACAAACACGGTTTTGTGCTTAGAACTGTTCTTTACTTGAGACATTTAAATACTGGAGGAGTTTATGTCCGTGCGTGAGGTTTCAGAAGTTGTCCCTTCGCCTGGAGCATGACGGCCCCAGGCTGGCCGTGCTGCTTTTACGTGAAAGGCTGGGTGTGGGCCTGGTCGGCGACAGCTCGTTCGGGCAGCCATGCTGCAGCAGGATGTCTGCACACTCCTTGCTGCCCGCGGCACGAGCCAAGGCCAGGGCGCTCCTGCCCTGCGGGTCCTTCGCTGTGACGTCGCTGCCGTACTGTGAAGGGAGACGACAGTGGTCGTGAGGCAGGAATGATGCGGGAGTAGTAAAAACGTGGGGATGTGGTGGCATAGCACCGAGCAAAGCACCGTCCCCACACACGGCTCCCCGGGTGCCTGTCATGGCTGCCCACCGCTCACCAAGCGTGATGGTTAAATACAGAGGACACATTTCACGGTGTGCACCGTGTTCTGTGCTGCAGTGTATCACAAGTGACAATCACTTTACTTTCACTGTTAAAACCAGAGCTTCCACGTACCCACACCAGCAGCTGGGTCATGACCACGTCTCCCAGCTGACAGGCAGCGTGCAGGGCCGTCCGCGGTGGCGCTCCGGCAGGCGGCCTGTTGACCTTTTCCTTGGTGCTGTGGGCGAGGAGCAGCATCAGCCGGGCCAGGTTGCGCTCCGTCACCGCCGAGAGCAGCCAGGCTGACATGTCAATCAGGCCGCCCTCGTCTTGGGGAGGGATGGGCGCTACGAACAGGCGCTGCTCGTATTTGGCCCGGATCCACGCCTCTCTCTCTTCTCTGGGATACAAGCATGCAGTCGGGAAGTGAACAGTAATGAATGGCTGATGTTTTATTCACATTGATGCTGATATGCTAAAAGCAACTGACATTCGCCACCCAGATGTATTTCAAAAGGAGAATAAAACGACGATGACGCAGCATTTTACACATTTCAAAACGTATCCTAAATACATTTATCAAAACAGAATACAAAGTGGTGGTCAAGTGGACTCGTAACTGGAGGGTTACTGCCACTGAGGTCCCGCCCCCACACACTGCTCCCCGGGCGCCTGTCATGGTGCCCACTGCTCACCAAGGGTGATGGTTAAATACAGAGGACACGTTTCACTGTGTGCACCGTGTGCTGCGCTGCTGCAGCGTCTCACAATGACATTTCGAGTGTATGATCAAGACAACCATTCACCTTGATGCATCGTGCGTGGGCTTCTGCCGTCCCTCAGTGCGGCTTTCCCACACACTGTTGGCCACGTGGTTCCCGATGGCGGTCAGAACCTGCGTGAGCTCCGGAGACAAGTCGTCCAGGTCCAGAGATCGCACACGAGACAGATGCGTTCCCAGATTCCGGTGGATTCCTGAGCATTCAATGCAAATCAGGGCTCCCAAGTTAAGGCTCGCCCACGTTGGATCTAGAAGAAAAAAAACTGCTGTCAAATAATAGCAAAAAAAGTACTATTATTATTATTATTTTTATTATTATTATTATGTGATGTTAAATGTAGGAGGATCTCTACTTGGTTCCCCGCAGTCCACACAGAGATGATTGCCCTTTGCATTCCGTATTGCTTGTAGGGCCACAGCCTCACTCTGACTGGTCCTTCGAGCCTAAAATTTCATTTTTTGGGGTTTATAAAAACACAGTATCAGATAAATCCTTTCACGACGAGTGCAGACAGACTATTAAACAATATTTGCAACATTTGCTTCGATGTACCTTATTTCTGTTGCTTTCACAACCTTGCAGCGAGGCAAGAATCTGACTCTCAATGCCCAACACCCAGGCGTCCCTCTCCTCCTGCGACTGGGCTTCAAAGTACCAGGTCTGGCCAGAGCTCGACACGATTATGAAATCTGCGTTGTCCTCATCTGTAAAACTCCGACAGGGTCATCCGTTACACATGCAGAACCCACACCAGGAGAAAAGATTATTAGCACATTTTTACTTGTCTGGTTTTATACAATTTTTTTTTTTTTTACCTGCCTTGTAAATATTTTTCAAGCTACCAAAGCTTTTTAATTTCCACATTTTGCGCTTGGCTGAGAAGGAAGAAGGAAAAGCCACAGCAGCAGAGAGGGAAAGAGGAGAAGTCGTTATGTGGAAAGTACAGATGTTCAGCGCAAAAAATTGAAAGCAAGAAGAATGGAAAGTTATAGACGGAATGAGCAACCAAAGCAAAAGGCAACAATCAAGTGAAAGCAAAAACTATATTAATTTTAAGGAAGTTTGTGTGTAAATTGCCAGCTATGCAGTTAGAGTGAATAGATATTCCATTTCAGCCTTAGATAATAAGCTGTAATATGGTATATTTCAGCATACCCTCAGCCTGCCCCATCGCTGCGTCGCCTTTTGGGTTGAAGCTCTTCTTCCTGCCAGGCTTCTTCCTGTTGGTGAGTGGGGAGGACGGGACGTTCTCTTTTCCCAGAGGAGAGCTGGTTGCACCTTCAGGGCTGAAGTCTGCCAGTGTTACACGGAAATATGTTCAAATGGTGCAGGTCCTCCAGAATCAAGGCAGTATGGAAATTTGACGGTTATTGCAGCGCGAAGAATGCACACACCCAGAGTCTGTGACTTGTTGGACACCGTTGACGGGCAGCGTTTTAGTCCCCCCATGGGAGAAAAGCCAGTTCCGGCTCCCTCGATTACTGACAGGCTGGCTGAGTTGGGGGAAGCAGCTAGGAAATGGGAAGATGTTGCTGTAATTATCATTGACTACGTTGTAAGAGACTTGGCCTCTCATGGCTGTGAAAGACAAGAACTTTGTGCATTATTTACCAGACATAGTCCCATCAGAAGCTGTTCCATCCTTTACTGATCCATTCAGGCCAAGCGTGGGGCCACCAGGGGTGACAGCGCGAGGTGGCCTTTTTCCTGGCACTTTCACGGTCACTCGCAGCAGATTGATCTCTTTTCCATGAACGTTTTGTGTGTAGTCCTAAAACCACATCATAGAACACCATACTATTGGTCTGGTATGGTACTGATATCTAAGGTGAAGTGTCATTGGTAGTTTTGCCGTATGTCATTTACATGACAATGAAAGACACTGCCAAGTATACTTGAGAAAGGTAGGGGACCATTAATTGATCCATGTGGGACACCATAAGCTAGAGGAGCAGTAGGGGATCTTTCCCAAGGTGTCTTTGTGTTGGTGTAGTGCTACACCCAAAAAAGAAAGAAATCTCTAAAACACACTTTAGAACACACTCTAGAAGGTCCTGAAAACCTGACAGAAATGGTTCACATAAATCAAAGTGTCATTTTCTGCAGCCGTGTCAATGTTCTAAAGGACACATCATTGCTCCAGATAATGACTGAACTCACAATTAGACTTGGATAATAGGACAATATGCCATTGCTGGCTAGTGTCACATATTTCTTCTTCCTGTCCTTGTTCAGGGAACTCCCGCTCCGTTTCCACAAAAAGCCCTGGCAAGGCGGGAGAACAAATATCCAGGTCACACATGAGCATGTGGTCCATCATCCAACTATATCCATCATTAATGAGAAAGGGGGGGGGTTCTTGCCACACACCAACCTGTTTGATGGGAGCTGAGCGGACCCCCGCGGCGTCACCTTTATTATCGACTGTCCGTTTCTCTGAGTCGCTGCCTCTGCGATTCTGATAAGGAACAGATGGAAACGGGGTCAAGAGCTGTGAGGGAAAGAAGGTGGTGATCAATCATAAAAGGAAATAAGAGAAATGTTGGAATAAGCCCGATTGGGACAGGAATGCTAATTGCATTTCTGTTTCTGGACCACAGCCCAATGCTTTTCGACATCTAGCCTAAAATCCAGAGTTTTCTGGTTTTTACACAACAGACTAGCTCACTGCAAAAAGGGACGTCCGTCGGCGGGGGAGGTTCCTTTGGGAGCCGCCCTCTCCCCGCAGCTCCTTGTGGCCAACCACGGGCGTGGAAGGCAAAGACGAGGAGAAGTCGTTGCTCTGACCTCCATTACTGGCCTGGAGGGTGGAGAGATTTGGAGCGGCTAGTTAGTCTTGCTTTTATGACCCCTGCAGACCCTGCTGGACTTGACCTGTACCTGGTAGGGTCCAGACGCTGTGGACGAGTCCCCAGAATGACAGGGCGAGTTCGGTAGGGATTTACAGGAGGCCGCGAGGGACGCTTGCTTTTTAGCCGTCGCTATTTTCTGGGCAGCTGAGGACCGAAAAGGAGGGGAAAAAAGTGAAATAAATATATGTGGTCAAGCCATAAACCATCCCTGGCCAAACTCCTGCGTCCTGCAGCCAACACAATTTCTAAATCATAATATCCATATAAAGTGGTGCTTGTTTCTGGCACTAAATGAACGCAGCAACAAGAACTCTTAGTCGCCTAGTGGGTAACACACTCGCCTATGAACCAGAAGACCCAGGTTCAAATCCCACTTACTACCATCGTGTCCCTGACTGTCCCCTGTAACTACTGATTGTAAGTCGCCCTGGATAAGGGCGTCTGGTAAATGCTGTAAATGTAAATGTAACTCTGACGTGTGCATTTCAGCACCTCTGACAGCCGCTTTCAACTGCATCTATAGAACTGCATCCAAAGCAAATGAAGTAATATTTAGTACAACGCTTTCATGCATTTCTAGTCGTACCTTCTGTAAAAACCCGGTCCACGTTCAGGCCATAGGTGGCGCAGGTCTCGTAATAAGCACAGCGCCGCACGTCCACACACAGCTGCCGCGCCCGTTTATCTTCGATCACGCGTGGATTTGTGTTGCTGATCTTATCTGAGAGGTGAGCAGAATCGATCTCAAGAATTCTGTGACTCTTCTGAATGCGCCACGTCACGTGACCACTGGGTGTCTTTGTGGTTACCTTGAGTGCCCACCACAATCAGAGGAATCTCAGCACCGCCACGATGGCTGCTGAGCTCCTTGTAGTTCTTGTAAACATCTTGGAAACTGCCCTCATTCTCCAGGCTGAACACAAAAACGACGGCATCCACCCAGTTACAGAACTGCAGGGATTCAGACAGGGAGGTGCGATCAGTAAATACATTCATTTGAACTGTGGTCGATTAGAAGTATGAAATTCATGCATGTGGTCCAGACATAAATACCTGAGCGTCTGGCTGGCCAGACTCATCTCTGATCAGAAAGAGGTGACTCTGTCCATCCACCAGCACCTCCTTCTTATACCTTCCCCCTGGGCATGAAAAACACGAGGAAAGGGAAGTGAGCAGGGGTGCAGGGAGCCTAGGCAGGATGAGACGCAGTTGGGGTGCCTAAGGACCGTACCCTCAGGGGACTCCAGTGGAAGGTAGCTGCCTGTCACATATCTGTACACCAGTGCGGACTTGCCACTGCGAAGACTTCCCAGCACCCCCTGGGCAGGCACAAAAGCCCAGAAGCTTTCACAGAAGCGTTTAAAATGGAAAAGGTCTCCAAAAACCAACCTAGGCTTCAGTATAAAATATGAAAGATTGTAGTTTTGAGGTTAGTGGTTCTCTCACCAAGCGCAGCTCCGGAATAGTGCGGTTTAGAGTCCATTCTTGACCATTTGCACAAGCCACTGTGGAAAGAGAGAGAGAGAATGTTGGATAACTTTATCGTTTTTTATCAATGTCAGAGGCGTCAAACGTGGGCAAAAATGTCCCAACATTGTGGTACAAAAGAGAGTTTGTGTTTTTTTGCAGCATCTGGTGGGGCGGTGCTGACAGAGGAGGTTCGAGGAGAGGAGAGGTGGCTCCATGGCATCTGTCGTGGCACCAGCCGTGCGATGCCAGAGATGGCACAGGCACAGCAGGCTGTCTCCCTCCCTCCCTCCGACCGCGTTGTCTGCACCAGTGCAGATGTGTCTCGGCGTGGTGCAGCTACGCTGCGGGAGGCCGCCATTACGCAGCCCGTGGCCGCCGGGCCCGATCTGTGCACATCAGACCTGCTCTTTACCGAAGAAAAAGGAGGGATGCTATTTTAGTCTAAATACCTTCACAAGCTGCCGAAGATAAGACATGTAGCCCATATTCATCATTTCCAATTTTCAACTTTCTAATGCTCTGTCCGTAAAAAGGATCTCTTTGTCTTGCGTGGAGACACTTCAGCACAGCATAGAACAATCAGAACGATGCAGCTGCCTGGGCTGCACTTGCTCCTAATTTCCCCTCATTAGCTCATATCAATGCTCTTCCCATCATCGCATTGGTGGATCCCCACCCAGTGTCACGTATCCTGTACAATCGCCATCCCTCCCGGCACGTTCCTGTTGCCATAACAACCCTTCCTCCAACCGCGGCTTTTGCTCCTGTCCACAGAGCATGCACACAAATACATTCTGAGCACATGTACCACAAGATGCAAGCATATGAAACACACACACACACACAAACAAAAGAATGAAAATATGTCACGAAATATGCTTTTTATATGCTATGTTTTTGTGCCCTTGTAGTTGCAATGTATTTTTTTCATTCTATTATAGTATACTACATTATTATATAATAGTTCTATATTTAATATTGCAAATAGAGAACAATAACTTCAGTCACTTAGTTATCTTTCCCCTGCAGGCTCATTTAAGGTCTGGTTAATTATTCACGTTCCCGTCATCGATGATATATTGTCCGGCACCTAGTGGATGTAGCAGTGGACGTTCTGGTAAACACCGTGTCACCCCTGCATATTGGAAATTCTCGAGGCGCCGGTGATGAGAAGTGTAACACCGATGGAAAACAGGCCAGAGCTGCTACTCTAGTGGCAGCGGGCGGGACGTCAAAGATGGGATTAGACAACCGGACGTAACTGCTGCTGCCTTAGACGTGGGTTTCACTGGATTATATCCCGTTAGAAGAGCGTCCCGGATTAGAAGCAGGATGGGTGGGAGTGTTCTCTTGATGCAATTGTAGATAATCTAGTTCTTGGGACCCCGCTCATGTAACGATAGCTACAGCGATCACGATCTACTGTTGGAAACCACGCGCGTGTACAAACACAAACTTGTACCTTCGTCCTCGCTGGAGTGTCTCTGCACAGACTTGTGTGGTGGGCCGGCTGGTGTGCTCCTCGTGAAAATGCCACTGATGAACTTGAGCATCTTGCGGTCGCGGCTGCGCTGGGTCTGGGTGGCTCGTGGGTGGTTGGGAGCAGAAGGGTCGTCCCTGGTCTGGAACAGCTCCTCGGACAGGCGGTGCAGGTCACTGTTGTCCAGCGTTCGGCTCTTTTTCCCCTTCCGCAGCGCCCTGGGGGCCAGAGTGTCCGGACCTGGCAGAGACACCGAGCCCGTCAACACTCTCCCCGCGGCGCCGGGCCTCCCGGGCACCATGCGATCTCCCTGCTCTCCGCCCTCGCCACCTGCCCCGCCCGGGCAGCTGCCAGATCCACTCTCAGCCCAGGAGGCTCGACAGGGCCCGGCTTTAGGTGGGCTGGTCCTACTGGTCTTGCGTTCCAGGCTCTTGGAAGATTTGTCACGCTGTTCTCGGTGACCTGAGACACTACCATGAACACTCAGCAGGGACAATGGACGCTGGCCAACATACTCCAGGGTGTTCTTCTTCTTCTCTTGGGCTTCCTGGCTGTGAACCTGATCTCCGCTGACTGTGGTGACATTTTTCTGGTCCCGGTCTTGTAAATGGCTGCTGCAAGTCAGCCGTCCCCTGTCTTGATGGGCAATGGAAGGGATCCTCTCCCCTTCTTTCAGCTTCATACATTTTCCTGCCCCCTGTTCCATTTCCTCTGCGACGCCCAATATCAGAGGAGGCTTTCCTTCATCCACTGGCGACCCAGGTCTCTTCTGCCCAACCTCGGCGGCCACGGCTTGAGCTGCTGGTCTGGGTTGCCCCACCTCATGTTCTCCCACCGCCTCCACCTTCACCAGGGTCAGAGAGATGAGGTAGGTGGTCCGAGGCTGCAGTTCTTCTCCTTGGCTCATGTCAGATGTTGGAGGACAGACGAGTAAAATCTGGAAATATCTTCAGCAATCTTGCCAGTCCATTATCCAGATTGGTCTACGACGTCCTTCCACTATCTCCATATTTTACAGCTGCAGTCTCGTGAAAACCAGCCGAGAAGAAAAGTCTCAAGTGGTGACAGCCGTCAGAAACGCAGAAACAAGCGGCGCAAATATGACCTCATCCATTCCAAGATGAAGTCACAACGGAGCAGGACTCCTGTGGAAGAAGCCACGCGGTCCCCGTGAGATTCCCGCTCGGCGTCAGCAGGGCCGGCCCCCGGCGAAAATGCGGAGCCTCCTGCGGGTCGCCGCCGCCGCCGCCGCGCCTCGCCTCTCCTGCATCCCTCCCTCCTGCTCGCTCTCTCGCTGGTGCTCTGCCGCCGTCACCAGACACACCGCTCCCCGCCGCCGCCGCCGCCCCTCCTTCCCTCTCACACGTGTGCGCTGGGAAAAAGGCG
This sequence comes from Denticeps clupeoides, assembly GCF_900700375.1. Classification (NCBI taxonomy): domain Eukaryota; kingdom Metazoa; phylum Chordata; class Actinopteri; order Clupeiformes; family Denticipitidae; genus Denticeps; species Denticeps clupeoides. The sequence continues at coordinate 238,667 of NW_021630101.1, forward strand.
GGGACGAGCCCCCCCAAACACCTCAACAGGCCATTGAAGGATTCATAGAAACCCCCCCCCCCCCCTTTATCTTTAACAGCATCGTCACCGGACCGATTGCTTCACTCACGCACCGCAGCCGCCCCACACTGAGGTCTTAAATCATTTCACTCTGAGCGGGAACTGGCGTAGGAAGATGATTTTTCCATCTTGTCTCCTCGCGTGGGTTCCGGTGCGTCTCTCCCAGCCTGGTGGTTGTGGCACCTGCTCTCCACCCGAGGGAACAATGGCTGGTTTATTGCCCCGGCGCCTCGGCTCCTGCGCTAGTTAAACATTCGAAAGCGCGGACGTACGCGCGTGAAGATTAATGGAAGACCTCCGAGCGAATTTCACTGCAAGCCTGCTTGCTTTTTTTTTTTTCGAATTGTGGAGAATTTCAGCCCGTTGTCTTCGGGGGGAAAAAAGGAAATGACTCCTAACCCCATGACCCCCAGGCAGGTCTGTGCGGACATCTGGTGGAGGGTAATTGATATGCTAATAATAGCTCGCCAGAAGGGGGAGGGGGGGCTTCTGTCCAATCGAGGAGGTTGTTGTGGCTCGCAGCGGAGTGATTGAGGGGACAGAGATCAATGAGGCCGAATTTCGAGTCCCAGTCCTGTTAACTCATCAACAGTCGTCCCGATATTGTAACACCGTAGACTACAGCGTCATCACGCTGTAGTCTACACACACACACACACACACACAATCAGTGCTTCCTGCACTGTTCCACACCCTCTTCTGACTCAAACACACAGAAACTTCAATGGAATAGATTTGTGCAACAATGACACAATAAGGTATTTTACATATTTTCTTCATATTTCTTTGATCAAGGAGACAGTCCACCACAACAACAACAACAAATTTATTTCTTATATAGCCCAAAATCACATACAGTACGTCTCAATGGGCTTTGACAGGCCCTACAGTTGACGCCCCCCACACTTGACCCTTCTGCACACAAGGAAAAACTCCACACAAAAAACTCTAGGAGAGAGAAAAAAGAAATGAAGAAACGTTGGGAAGGAGTGATAGAGAGAGGGACCCCCTTCCCGGGTAGAGTGAGCCTGCAAATGGTGTCAGTGCAGGGTTGGTGATGGTTTGTACCACCAATCTTAAATGTGTGTACTTCACAATCCTGAGCATGGATTGGACCTTCTTCATATCCAGTGAGCTATCCAGTGACCTCCATAAAAATACAGTGTAAATTTCCCACTTGTGGGACTAATAAAGGTTTATCTTATCTTATCTTAGGGTGGTAGTGGCCTAGCGGGTAACACACTCGCCTGTGAACCAGAAGACCCAGGTTCAAACCCCACTTACTACCATTGTGTCCCTGAGCAGGACACTTAACCCTGAGTGTCTCCAGGGGGGGACTGTCCCTGTAACTACTGATTGTAAGTCTCTCTGGATAAGGACGTCTGGTAAATGCTGTAAAATGTATAATCAGCACCCTTTTTGCCCCATTACTTTTCAGTAATAGTTTTTATTTGAATGAATTATTATTAATATCTGATGTTAGACTGAATGTTCTGAGACTTTAAACGTATAACATGATACAATTTGTGATTTTCATTTCTACTTTGTGTAAATGACATAATATAGATACAAACTCTGCCGGCAGGTGGTGGCAGACTGACAGGAAGTGGCTTTTTGGGTCAGCCGCCGAGCGTCACACAGGAAGTACAACAACACGACATGTTCAAGGCTTCATCGTTATAGCCTCTGTCTGCCGTGCCAAGTTGAATTGTAATAAATGGCCATCGGGAACTGAAATAAATGGCCATCGGGAACTCCGAAGCGGAGCTGAGCTGAGGCAGGAGCTCTGAGGCCTGTTCTAGGGAAACCCACGCATCGGAGACAGGAAGTCTCGTGGTGTCTTTAACCTCGTCCCACCTGCTGTTTCTCAGAGACCATCTTGAACCACCTACCTCACACACAGCCCAGACTTCAGCATCTTCACCACCATGGTGTCTATTGCAATGAGCTCCAAAATACAACGATGACGGACACATTTACCAGCAAAACGTGTTTAAACATCCAACATAGGATCTTCTGCTGGAGAAACGCCCGCAGACGGACAATATGGCAATAATATTCAGGCTCGGCGTGGCTCACCTTGGATGCTGTGCAGGTAGAGCTTCAGCCCGGTCCTCAGCTGCGGATCCCCAACCCTCTCCAGCAGTTTCAGGAGCCGGTTGACGTTGTTCTGGACGCTCTCGTGGCGCCTCACTTCTGCCCTAATGGCACTCGAGTGGGCCACCTTAGTGGTGCTATTCATCCTGCTCCCCGCACAAGTCGCACGAATCACACCTGATGACCATTCGTCCCCTCCGCCTCCCCCTCCATGCTAGGAAACAGAAGGTGGCGCGCAGGACGGCAAAAGTGCACTTGCTGCGCTTGTGTCAATTTCCTCTCTCTGCTTTTGAATTTGCTTCCTGGTTTGACACGGTTTCTGAATGCTTGACATTGTCACAAACAGGATCTTGTGGTTAAATTGACTCCAACGGCTGAAAATGGGTCAGTCGACTTGCCACTCTGCCTATAGGGACTGCAAGACACTTCTTGCACTCAGCAATCGCAGAAGGGTGATATTTTTTAGCGGGGGTCTCATTTCAGGCTTTTACAAGCCCGTTTTACTTTCAGATGTTATAAGGCGCTCTGGATGAGGGCGGTAGTGGCCTAGTGGGTAACACACTCGCCTATGGACCAGAAGACCCAGGTTCGAACTCCACTTACTACCATCGTGTCCCTGAGCAGGACACTTAACCCTGAGTGTCTCCAGGGGGGGACTGTCCCTATCACTACTGATTGTAAGTCGCTCTGGATAAGGGCGTCTGGTAAATGCCGAACATGTAAATGGGTTTTTTTTTCGTTCTGGGAGTTCAGTGAAACTGACGAGTCTTTGCATGTGTCTCTGGGCACCATTTTACACGCTTCTCGGTGCAGCTTGTCGCCACGGCGGCCCCTGCTGGTCAACACTCTCGTTTACAACGCGTCCTGTTCCACGTTAAGAGCACCATAGTGAACAGTTCGTACTTCCTGCCTTGCATTCAGCATCATCATCATCATCATCATCATCACTGTCCCCTTCTGTACGCTGCACCTCAGTTGTCACCAGACATCATTAGTGGGTCGCGGGTCGGCAGCGGGGTTCACATGCCGAGGGACGAGGCGTCGTCACGTGACTCCGGCCGGTGACGTAAAGGCCTCTCCCGGGTGACGTCAGCGCGTCGCTGTTATTCGCAAAAACGGCGAGCGGCCGCCACACGCAGCGACACCGACAAACGACGGGCCCGTCGGGTCACCGGAACGCGAAGATGGTTTGCGGCGGCTTCACCTGCTCGAAAAACGCACTGTGTTCGCTCAACGTGGTGTACATGGTGAGGAGCGGACCGCCACGCCACCCCACGCCGGCCGCGGCATTATTATCCTCCCTCGTACGCGTGTTTCTGTCGCGGCGGTTTCTGGCGAGAAATAAAGTATGTTGGCGGAGTGATATGAATATTAAATATCACGACCGGTAAGAATGGCCGATCGTTATCCTCCGCTCGGCCACGGTAGCTGGCTAGGCTAACAGGCTAACATTCGGTGAGCGAAGTTCTGCGATTTATCTGCAGTTTAGTGTATTTTTTTTTACGTGACTAATTGTCCCTGCTTTCGCCCGAACGTGAAATATCGGCGGAGGGTTTTTTTTGTTTTATTTTATTTTATTTTTAACCGTCCTCCGACAGAATGTGCCGCCCGGCTCCAGCGCTGTCCGGTCGGCCGATGAAGCGACCTGCAGCCGGGCAGCACATTCTGTCGGAGGACGGTTAAAAATAAAATAAAAAACCCACCTCAGCACGTCCGGTCACGAAGAGGGAACTTCCATCGAGCTGCGGTCCACATATAGATGGAAATCGAGAGAGTTGTGTGGGGGGGGGAATAGCTGCATGTGAGCAGGATTTGACGGGGAGGTAGAAAATGGTGGCACACCGAGCTGCTGGCTGAACGACGCAGGATTTCTATATATTTTTCTTTTATTTTTTTTATCATCATTATTATTATTAGCTTACTGCCATTTAATACCTCACCTGGAACTAGGTGTGGTCGGTCTCTTCCTCCTTCGTTGTTTACTGCTGACATGCTGCTCTGCGCTGGAGATAAATAACCAGGTCGTCCACTAGTCATGGATGGAACAGATGAAACGTTCACGTTGTGGCCCAGAATGTTGCTCTGAACAGGCCGTGAGGACGAAGAGGTTTATAAATCTCGTTGTCGTTATGATGCGGTGAAGGTTGGTTGAGGGTTCGAGTCCCGAACCGCCAAGATGCCGCCAAGGTGCCACTGAGCAAAGCACCGTCCGCACCTGCTGCTCCCCGGGCACCTGTCATGGCTGCCCACTGCTCACTCAGGGCGCTGGTTAAATACAGAGGACTCGTTTCACTGCATGCACCGTGTGCTGTGCTGCTGTGTATCACAATGACAATCACTTCTCTTTAACCAACACCCTTGGTGACCAGTGGGCACCATGTGGGAACGGTACCTTCATCAAGGGGACCTCGGTGGCACCCTGGCGGTTCGGGACTCGAACCCGCAACCTTCCAATTCCTTCCCCGCTAGGCCACCACTTGCTTGGATATTCCTGCTCATGTAGTTCACGGCTGCTTCCGTGAGACGGTTCGTGATTGGTGGAAATTACGTTTAATAGGAAGCCGCTCGTAGTTCTCAGTTCAGGACCAAGGTGCTTCAGAACGTGCCAGATGATTGTTTGAGCTGCTGTTTTTTTTTTTTCTCTCCTGTGTCAGCTGGTAGGGCTCCTGCTGGTGGGCGTGGCAGCGTGGGGGAAGGGCTTTGGCATCGTGTCCAGCATCCACATCATCGGTGGCGTGATCGCAGTGGGCGTCTTCCTCCTGCTTATCGCCATCGTCGGGCTCATTGGTGCCATCCATCACCACCAAGTCATGCTTTTCTTCGTATCCACCATCTGTTTCTCTTTTTCTTTTCTTTCTTTTCTTTTTGTAGGCTGAATTAGGGCTTAAAATGTTTTTTTTTTTTTTTTTTTTTTTTTTTTTTTTTCTTAAACCACAATTCCTGTGTGTTGATTGTCCCTTAACCCCTTTCTCCGCAGTACATGGTCATTTTGTTCATAGTCTTCCTCTTCCAGTTTGGAGTCTCCTGCTCCTGCTTGGCCATGAACGAGAATCAGCAGGTGGGGTCTTTCATGGCTTCGTATGAATTTGTCTGTCAGCCTAAGCTACAAGTGATTTGTCCCACCTGTCTTTGGGGTCTTTCGGAGGTCTTCTGTTGGGGACCTGTGTGATTTTTGGATGTGTGTCTGAACTGTCGCAGCTGAAGCTGCTGAACTCCACCTGGGAGTTAATGGCCAACTCCACCCGAGACCTGGAGAGCAAGCTCGACTGCTGCGGCCTCCTCAAGACGCCCCAAGCTCAGTACGAGAAGGACTGGGCGGCCTGTCCTGCGGTACGACCGCTCGTCTATTCAACACTCAAATGTTTGTTTTTCTTGCAGAAGACCAGAACTTCATTTAGCATGGAGGCAGGTTCCCTTCACAGGAACATAGATTGAAGTTCCATATCAGAGGAGACCTTTAGCCCTTTTTGAACACTCATGAACCTTCATAGGAATCAGCACCCTGAAGATCAGTAAGGGACGACCTTATCAGTTCTCTACGTATCAATTTTCTCTTCAAGTAACATCTCACACACACAGAACAGAGATCTGATGAAGGTCCCAATATACCTCTTATTTGGTTTTATACAGACTGAAGATTATTTTGAATATATAATGAGTTACGACATTCTTCTGTGTGAAACGTGGCCGCATGTTGAGTTTTAAAATGAGCCCCGCCCTCTCGTTTCTGCCCCGTTCTCTGGGTGCTGTGCCGCAGGAGTGCAAACCGAAAGGCAGCTGTAGCACCTGTGGGACCCTGATGCTGCAGCACGCTTCCGAAGCGCTCCGGATCCTGGGAGGAGTTGGACTTTTCTTTAGTTTTACCGAGGTTGGTCTGTCTGTCTGTTGGACTCGTTTCTTTAGAAACGTTGAACCGAATAAGTGAACTGTTTATTTCTCTCCCCCCTTCAGATTCTAGGCGTCTGGCTGGCCATGCGCTACAGGAACCAGAAGGACCCGGCAGCGAACCCCAGCGCTTTCTTATAGTCCCCGTTCGCCCTGCTCCCATCGCCCGCTCCCCCAGCTGAATAACGTGCACCGCAGCAGACTCGGATCCAGCCTGAATTTCCGCCAGCCGGTCGCTCTGGAGAATCTCGCAGGACTGAACGCGCCCGAGCGTCTCGCAGCGTCCTCGCCCGTCACACTTCCCCTTCACGCCGTTAGTCGTGCTCGATTCGGTCACACGCCGAGACCTCATGTATGATGGGATGGCAGGATGGTTCGGGCTCCACCTTCCTCGCGCGGGGCGTCCTTGACTTGAGTGAATTCCGCCGGGCTGCGCGTGGCCGCTGGCTCTCATTAATAACAAAAAAAAATTATTTTAAACCAACAAACATGCCTGTTACTGATGCATCTTCTAACACGAGTCCTCCGGCGAGGTGCGTGTAGTAAGTGTGTGTTCGTGTGCGTAGAGCTTCCCGGTAAACGCGCAGGAGGGGGCGCCGCCATCGGCTGAGCCATGTACTTCTTCATTTGCCAACGGACTGCAGTCCTCGCGCCGCACGAAGAGGGCGAGACGCCCGCGCACTTTCAGTTTCTTTCTGCTTTCTGCCGTCTTTTCTTTAAATGAGGAGTTGGGCCGCTTTCTAGATGAGCGTTATTACGCCCCACCGATGGCAGGTTTGTGGTTCTTTGGGTGCATTTCAACGGACCGAGAAGTAAAATGAGCCCCTTTTCCTGTGTGTTTTATTCACTGCTCCCCGTAAGACGGAAGGATGAAAGAAGGTTGGAACTTCTTGCTTAAAAGGGGGTTGAGGAACATGCACTCACATTAATATATAAGTGTTAACGGCCAACCTGTTCCTCTACCATTTCCCCCCCCGTGCTGCCTTTAACACACACACACACACACACACACACACACTGTCCTTCTGATCCTTTCAACCACAAACCAGTGTTCCAGTCGAACTTTAGGAATAACCAGTAGTACCAAGTGGGCTTTTGTATATTTATGTCATGTACATGCACTGTTACGGTTGCCATCTTTCTTTTTTTGCCAATGTGTCGTGTTTGCTTGATGTGTGACTCCTCCTTAAAATATGTGTAATATTTGTTCATAGGGACTCCTTTTTATTGCTTTTTTTTTCTTCAGGGTACCGTCTGATCTGATGCATTTTTTCCCCCCTCGGACCTTAAAAGTACTCTGTTTCTAATACATTTGTGTGATGTGTTTTTAGACTAATTTATGAGAGATTTGTACGCCAGCCTTTAACTTGACGTGTGCTGCTCCCTCAACACCTGCTTGTGTTTTTTTTTGAGAAACGATATTTCTTTAATTTGGAAACCCGGTGATGAAAGAAAGCGATGCTGCTGATTTGTACTGGTTATCTTATGCTCGTTTTTGTTTCTGGAAAACCGAAATGATTGGACAATAAAGTTGGATGTTAAACCGAAATGTTGGTTAGTTTTCTTAATATCGCCATTTAAAGTAATGACAGTCTGACTTCTTTTCTGTAGAAGGATAACTTGACGTGAAAATGTGACTTTGTGAGATGATTTAACGCTAATACGAGTTCCCCGAGTCTGTCTGTGGTCCCGCGGTGGTCATTCTGCTTCACCGTTCAGAGGGAAGGGGTGGCCTAGCGGTTAAGGAAGCGGCCCCGTAATCAGAAGGTCCCGATCCGCCAAGATGCCACTGAGCAAAGCACCGTCCCCACACACTGCTCCCCAGGCGCCTGTCATGGTGCCCACCGCTCACTCAGGGTGATGGGTTAAATGCAGATGACACCGTGTGCTGTGCTGCTGTGCATCACAATGACATTCACTTTGCTTGAGAGCGGCAGCTCAGTCGGGTCTGGAATTTGTCGTCATGAGGGGATTTATGTTTTTCTGGAAAAACGTCGACGCTACTTCCTTTCTGCGCCAAACATTGTGATTGGTGAGTGGCGTCGATGACGTCATTTCCCCCTCTCCTCCTCATTAGCATTTAAAGCTACAGCGTCCTGCCAAATCTCGCTGTGGGACCGTAATTCTGCTCCAAGGCTGAATTTGGGGAAAGTTAAAATAGTAATGGCATAACCTACATTAGATATCAGAGCTGTGAATGAGTTGCTCCAAAGGCTGAAATGGAGGGAAGAAAACACTGGAACCAAGGTAGATATTCTCTTGGATGGTTAGAGACTGCTTGTTATAATAAATACACTTTCGTTTGCATAATTAAGTGTTCCTGAAGCACTAAGGGATGCCAAATGGCCAAGAGCTGTTACATAAAAAGTCCATGCCAGGCTGTGTGGTGGTTTTCCTGAGGAAGTTTGGAAATGCTGGACTCGGGATGGATCACATGGCTGGAGAGGAGGTCGTGGTCATATCTCTCCTCATATCCACAAGGTCCGACGTGATGCGACGCCATGCACAACGCTGAGCTGTGGTGCAGTGCATGCTGGGAGGATGTAATGGATCCCTTGTCTCCGCCTGTTAAATATGCAGGCGGTGTCGCCGGGCTCTGTTGCTACCTGAATATGCTCTCGTTGGCTGTGTTGCCTGAAAGACGCTGAGCGAGGCCCGGGACGGGCCTGAGACACGTCCACGTGGACATAAATAATGGAACAGGCCGCGATTTGAAGTCGAACCCTGGGTGTAAATGACCCCTCTCGGCCCGGCAGCAGATATGGTGGTGATTCCTCAGGGATGCACCATGTGCAACAATAGCCCGGCTAATTCGGTCCAGGCGCAGAGGCAAGCCAGTAAAGGTGAGGCTGTCCTGACTTTGGAACAATTCAATAATTAATGCGCTCGGCCGACCCACTTTCTGCACGCCGGGAATGTGCAGTAATAATAAATCAGCTCCACCGCAGCTGTTCCACGGCCCTGAACAGCCCTGAACAGCCCTGTAACAGTTCCACTGCAGGCTCTTCGTGAAGAGTTCCAGTCTTCCTGACCATTTTGGCCTCACGCCTCGTTCTTGCGTTTTGAATAAATGAACTTTACTCGTTTTTATTTGCACAAGATAATGAGCAGCTGGTGTGAGCGGACAGCGCTGCATGTCGTATAAGGTTTCAAATCTCGGTTAAGTGTCCTGCTCAGGGACACGATGGTAGTAAGTGGGGTTTGAACCCGGGTCTTCTGGTTCACAGTCAGTAGTTACAGAGACAGTCCCCCCCTGGAGACACTCAGGGTTAAGTGTCCTGCTCAGGGACATGATGGTAGTAAGTGGGGTTTGAACCTGGGTCTTCTGGTTCACAGTCAGTAGTTACAGGGACAGTCCCCCCCTGGAGACACTCAGGGTTAAGTGTCCTGCTCAGGGACACGATGGTAGTAAGTGGGGTTTGAACCCGGGTCTTCTGGTTCACAGTCAGTAGTTACAGGGACAGTCCCCCCCTGGAGACACTCAGGGTTAAGTGTCCTGCTCAGGGACACGATGGTAGTAAGTGGGGTTTGAACCCGAGTCTTCTGGTTCACAGGCGAGTGTGTTACCAGCTAGGCTACTACCACCCCTCATCCTGATCGATCCGGTCCTCGGTTAAGGTTGCATCGATGAGACACGGTCCTGAATGACTGGATCAGCCCCCGTTTGTACTGTGCAGCGCCAGAAATGCGCGCAGGCGCACTGGCGTCTCGGGTTTGGCGGGGTCGTTTCCACGTGGCACGGACGTCACGGAGGCGATCAGCACCTCGGAGAGCGACGCTGGTCAATACGCGCCAGGACTGCGAACGATCCCACCTGGAGACCCCACCTGGACCGGAACGGATGTGGATCCGTCACGACGAGCGTCTGACTGGAGCCTCGCAGCGTTCTCCTGTCCTCCGTCCTTCTTCCTTCTGTTTTTTTTTTTTTTTTTTACTCTCACAAAGCATCACGCACCGCCGAGCCCGGCCGCCATGGACCCGCGACGGAGATGAGAGATCCGTGGATTCCGCGGCGGCGGTGGAGGACGGTGGAGATGATGTGGTAGCCTCCTTTATCCTCCTCCTCCTCTTCCTCATCCAAAATCATCGTCCTCGATTTTCATCCTCTGATCCAGACCAGGAGCGCCAGGATCCCCACGCAGGGCCATGTCCGCGGAGCTGGGCCGTGGATCGGTGGAGGACTGCTGGCCCGCTGAGGGTGGAATCGTTCATCTGCATTGACTGAGACGCTCACACACACACACACACACACACACACACATGGCATCAGAAGGAAAACAAACACACCAGCATCACCAGCGCTCGTAATAATAATAATATTCCTAATAATCAATAATCATTCACTGTTCATTCGCCAAACATGTTCAAATACCGGATCCGCATGTTTTTCAACGAACTGAAGGTCCTGGTTTTCATGCGATCTGGTTCCCGCCAGCCCGACTCGGACATAGACCTCGACCTCCACCGACCCGCCGGCATGCGCGGCCTGGCCGTGGGCGGCTGCGGGTGGCCGCCCTTCGTGGGCTGCTCCTCGCGGGACGACGACGAGGACTACTACGGCAGCGACCCCCGGCCCCGGAGCCTGGCCTTCGAGGAGAAGGAGCCCAGGCCGCAGGCCGGCCTGGACGCCGTGTCCCTCAGCAGCAGCACCGGCAGCGGCATGCGCACGCCCCAGTGCCGGATCTGCTTCCAGGGGCCCGAGCAGGTATCTCCTCACCCTCCTTGTTTATCACGCCGCGTTAGAACCTTCTCACTCGTCTCCGACCCCCATGGCTGAGAGGCGAGCTGGAGTCCGACGCTGTTGGTGCAACCTTCTCGTGATGAGAATTCGCCCGACTGATCACATTAATTAACCATTTAAACTCGGCCAACAGAACTGTGGGGAAATTTCATTTACGTTTACGGCATTTACCAGACGTCCTGATCCAGAGCCACTTACAATCAGTAGTTACAGGGACAGTCCCCACCTGGGGTTTGAACCTGGGTCTTCTGGTTCATTGGTGAGTGTGTTACCCCACTAGGCTACAACCACCCTACTTTCAGTACCCCACCAGCCTTACAATCAGTAGTTACAGGGACAGTCCCCCTGGAAGACACTCAGGGTTAAGTGTCCTGCTCAGGGACACGATGGTAGTAAGTGGGGTTCGAACCTGGGTCTTCTGGTTCACAGGCGAGTGTGTTACACACAAGGCTACTAGCACATGAAATGACACAAAAACACTTTAAAGTCTCGCCACGTGCCTCATTAGAGCCGCTGATGGACTCTTAACCATTAAGCAGAGTATTGATCGATCAGAAAGGCCGTCATGTCTTAAAGGGCCAATTCCAGTGTCTGTTTAGCGCGGCGAGGAAGGATCTGGCAGACGGGCCAGAACCGCGCACTGCGTGTACTGGACGACCCCCATTACAGAACGGTGGACTTGAGGTAATTAGAGGTGCCGTGACGAACTTTACCGCTCTGGTGGCAGACGGGCCCGGGTTTAACTCAGCATTCAGTCGACGAAAGAAAATTTCTCTAATGTAAGTGCTGAATTCATACCTAAAACGTGCTTTAAAAGTAAAGAATTAATATTGGCTGAAGGTATGAATACATATTTTCAGATCATTATGTTTACAGTTTACGAACAGTTACGAACAGGGTGCTAGTGGCCTAGCAGGTAACACACTCGACTATGAACCAGAAGACCCAGGTTCAAACCCCACTTACTACCATCGTGTCCCTGAGCAGGACACTTAACCGAGTGTCTCCTGGCGGGGACAGTCCCTGTCACTACTGACTGTAAGGCGTTGTGGATATAAACGCTGTGCATGTAAATGTTACCCCCTGACATCAGTGTCGAGGCCACAAACCAAATATTTACCGACTTGCTCACTCAACAGGTTCTCAAACATGGTCATGGTCAACATTCGTAAGATTAGACCTTTTCCTTTCACAACAGACTACGCAGCTCCTCTTCCAGGCAGTGGTCATCTCTAAACATAAAACCCCTCCAGATGGTCCAAAATATGGCAGCCCGCCTCATCTTCAACCAGCCAAAACGCACCCATATTACGCCTCTTCTCACCTCTCTCCACCGGCTCCCGGTAGCTGCTCGCATCCAGTTTAAATTCTTCATGCTGCCTACAGGAAAGTAAATGGAAGTTCAACCTCTTACACCAACACACTACTAGCCAGCTACACTCCTGCACGTCCTCTCAGATCTGCACACGATACGAGACGGAAATTCCCTCTTCACGCGGTCTCCGATCCCAATCGACTCTGTTCTCCTTCGTTGTCCCTGGCTGGTGGGACAACTTGTCCTGCTCCATTCGACTAGCCGAGACCACCACCACCTTTAAGAAGCAGCTGAAAACCCACTCATTTAAAAAGTATTTCAGACGAATCTAACACTTACACACACACGTGCACACACACAAAATAAAATAAAAAATTTGTCTAGTTACGACATGTTCGGCCTTATCAGTTTTGTAACTCAAAATCTATAGAAACCGAATGAGAATTGCTGGAGTTGTCCTCTTGTAAGTCACTTTGGATAAAAGTGTCTGCCAAGTAAAGTAAAGTAAAGTAAAGTAAAGTAAAGTAAAGTAAAGTAAAGTAAATCTTAACTGTTGAGTGCAGATCTCACAACGCTGGCCCTATAAAATTATGCAGGTATTGCATCTCTGTACACGTTCCGTTAATTTAAAAACGCTGCAAAGAACGCATGATACGGACCACGACTGTACGTACATGCGTACGTAGTTAACAGCAAGTGTATTTCTGCCTTTGTCCGTCCTGCAGGGGGAGCTGCTGAGTCCGTGTCGCTGCGCCGGCTCCGTACGCTGCACCCACCAGCCCTGCCTGATCCGCTGGATCAGTGAGCGCGGATCCTGGAGCTGCGAGCTCTGCTACTTCAAGTACCAGGTTCTGGCCATCAGCACCAAGAACCCACTGCAGGTACGAATTTCAGACGAATCTGTGCTTTTCCGTCTGTCAGATGGAAACTGTGATGGAAACGGTACGTACACTGTACACTGTAAATAAATAAAAAGTCCTCTCAACAACTACATTAGTGCAAAGTGGCCTAGCATCTAAGGAAGTGGCCCCGTAATCAGAAGGTCGCCGGTTCGAATCCCGATCCACCAAGGTGCCACTGAGCAAAGCACCGTCCCCACACACTGCTCCCCGGGCGCCTGTCATGGCTGCCCACTGCTCACCAAGGGTGATGGTTCAATGCAGAGGACAAATTTCGTTGTGTCACAGTGTGCTGTGCTGCAGTGACACTCACTTCAGAGTAGAAGTTGAGAAAACATAAAAATGCTTTGCAAATTTTTTAAGTTTTAAAGTCTTTATTTCAAAAGAATGAGTTTATTGTCTGACCTTTATTAAAATTTCTAGAATATTAACGCAGGACATGAACTTGTGAAAGTCTTTGTCCACCAGGCCCTTCAACGTTGACAATTGGGTGATAATTGACCTTAACTATTGTGTTTCAGGCTGGATGGAAGCTCTATTGATTTAGTCATCCTTCGGGTGATCGATTAGAACGGCAGTGTGGGCTGGAGACAGCAGCTTCAGTCCTGCAAAGAAAGACACACCATAAGAACCCCATAATTATTACGCCCGATCGTAACTTTGACCCGCGCTCATTTTTACCCCGCTGTGCTGATCGATGTTGAAGTGGCGTGTATTGTGTGGTTTGTGGGCCGGAGAGTTCTTTTACTCCCCGTTCACACAGTCTGAAAGGCTGCCGGACTGATTGGGTGGAAGCAGAGTTTTCGGGGCGAATCGCCAGCAAACCCATTATCTGGCAGCACCGCCCGACTGCGGTTAACATCTTGTACAGAAGCAGTGTAGAGTTTTTACCGGGAAAAACATTTTAATTTATTCAAACGCTCAGGAATGTGACTTTGTGAGATGATTTAACATTAATACGAGTTCCCCGAGAGGCTAGAACTAGGGGGCAGTGGTGGCCTGGCGGTTAAGGAAGTGGCCCCGTAATCAGAAGGTTGCCGGTTCGAATCCCGATCCGTGCCACTAAGCAAAGCATCCCCACACACTGCTCCCCGGGCGCCAGTCATGGTGGCCACTGCTCACTCAGGGTGATGGTTAAATGCAGAGGACAAATTTCACTGTGTGCTGTGCTGCTGTGTATCACATCTGACAATCACTTTTTTTTTTTTTAGAAATGGCGATAGTGGTGACAGTGCGCAGCCATGACAGGGGCCCGGGGAGCAGTGTGGGGGGACGGGACCTTCATCAGGGGGACCTCAGTGGCACCTTGGCGATTACGGGTCCCCTTCCGTATCTGCTAGGCCACCTGATATGATGAAACAGTCAGACCGATGATCACTGCTAACCTCAATAAATCGTCCTTCATATTCGTTACAACATTTTATTTTTTTAACCGAATTAGTGTACAAAATCTTCAAATCGAGTTATTACACTAAATTATTTTATGTTTATTGGATGAATTTGCAAGAACATTACTTGATTAAGCCCAGTTGTGTGTTGTCACTCCGTTGGCGTGATGCATACGTGTGTGTGCAGCACTCACGACGTAGTTGTGTTAACGCCGTTCATTTATTTTAATATGTGAAGTGATGTAAAAAGTAGAAGGACTCAGATGGTTGGTGGACTCTCAGCCTCTTCTTCATCATCCCACAGTGGCAGGCCATTTCTCTCACGGTGATCGAGAAGGTTCAGATAGCTGCCATCATCCTGGGCTCCCTGTTCCTCATCGCCAGTATCTCCTGGCTCATCTGGTCCTCCCTCAGCCCCTCGGCCAAGTGGCAGCGGCAGGACCTGCTCTTCCAGATCTGCTATGGCATGTACGGCTTCATGGACATCGTGTGCATAGGTGAGGGCCTGACGGAATACGCCGGAATACGCCGGAATATGCCGGAATATGCCGGAATCAGGAAACAATGGCCGATGAAGACGTTCCTGCAGATGAATCCTATTGCTGTGATAAAAACAGCTGACCAAGGGAACATGCAAAATGTCGATATTATTACTGTGAAACATTCAGAGAAGATAGCTGCACATTATGTAATAAATTTACCAGACGCCCTCACAGTCAGTAGTTACAGGGACAGTCCCCCCCTGGAGACACTCAGGGTTAAGTGTCCTGCTCAGGGACACGATGGTAGTAAGTGGGGTTTGGACCTGGGTCTTCTGGCTCATAGGCGAGTGTGTTTATATGTGAGACCCTGCACCCCCGCAGCAAATAATCCATATTTCTCCACAGGCCTCATAATCCACGAGGGCTCGTCGGTGTACCGGATCTTCAAGCGCTGGCAGGCGGTCAACCAGCAGTGGAAAGTGTTGAACTACGAGAAGGCGAAGGACTTGGGCGACCCGCTGAGCTCCAGCAGCAAGGCCGGGGGCCGGGCCGGACGCGGCAGTGCCCACGGCTTGTCCGGCGTTGGCCGGGCCAGGCGGCGGCGCCAGAGGTTAAGGACTATCCTCAACCACCACTGCGGCTACACCATCCTGCACATCCTCAGCCAGCTGCGGCCCAGCGGCGCGCGGCTGGGGGGCGGCGCCAACCGGGAGGTGGTCATGAGGGTCACCACCGTATGAAAGGGGACAGGAGGTGATGCGGCAGCAGGGGACACCGAGCCGTCCCGCTCCTCCCGCCACCCGTGGGAATGTCACTTCAGAACTGCTGTTAAAAGTGCCTGGAGCAGCAGCAGAGGACAGTGTGACGAGCGTTCACACACGCACACAGATCTTCTCTTTTACACACACACACACACACACACACACACACACACACACGTCAGTGTTATTCTCATGAGAAAAAAAAAAAGAAACAATTTCTGAAAAATGCTTTAAAGTGCGTTTATCACTGCAACATGGCCGATCCACAGGACTTGACTGCGTTCTGTTTTACTCCTCCTTTTTTAAATGCAGTTTCTACTACGTTCATTTTGTAAGGAAAGAGGTCTCGGAAGCCCGTACGTCCCACGTTGTCGCGGTCCACTCATTCGGCCCCCGGGAACCTGAATGATGTTTACTGCTGCTGACACAGCGATCCATTGTTACATGCACAAAGAAGAAGAAAAAAAAAAACCCCAGAGATTATGTAGAGATGTGCACGAGGGCAGGAGTGGGTGCAATAAAAACCACCAGGAAGATTTCCGCTGTGTTCTCTGCAATAAAGACGTCTGTGCATTTTACAGTGAACTTTGCATGAGGGTATCGTTGAAATGCCTCCACCACTCATTGTCATGGCAGGTCTGTTCTCCGAATGGTGCTCGTTTGAATAAATACTACTGTGCATTCTGCATTCTGTGCTTGTGGGACGCTTGGTGTGAAACCAGCAACCAGTTAACACGTTTTTTAAGACTTCTTTGAGACATTTGATTGAAGTATTGATTACTGATGATTCTGACTAAAGAACACCAACACAAAAATAAAATCAGAAAATGATTTGGTACCATCTAGTGATTAGTAAAATTATACTTAAAAACATACATCCCTACAGTTCTCATTCTCATTTGTTCATAGAAAATAAAAAAAAATAAAAAACTAAACATGAAAAATCTCTGGGATCGAATACATCAACAGAGTCGCCATCATGGAACGGGGTAGCGCATCTGTCAGGGCCAAGGTGGAATACAGAATTGTCCATGTTCACTGACATGAAAATGTGACTTTGTGAGAGGATTTATTTATCCCGAGGGAAATTCTTTTGTCAACAACATGCTCAATGCAGAAGGAGAAACAAGAGGAATAAATAATGTTTACAAAAAAAATGTAATGTTAATACGAGTTCCCAGAGCCTGTCTGAGGTCCCACAGTGGCTAGTGTAAGATTGGGCGTCGCAGGACCATGCTTTTGTCTTGCATAGCAGCTGTCTACAAGAAGAAATGTGACGTTCCTGTGCAAATTGTTGTGCATGAAGTAATTTGTAAAAACAACCGTGGTGTGGTATGAGAGAAGAGAGTGTAGAAAACTCCTTCTCCCTCCAAACCAAAGCACTTTATTCAACCACTCCAACTTGATGTTACCTGGCAGAAAGAGGCATGGCACAATAGAGGTTAAAAATGAACAGTTTCTAATTTATTAACGCCGGTAAATAATTATTGTAGTTACATGTGAATATTGAATGTAAAAAAGGTACCAAGGTTACAGAGAAAACAAAAATGAGAAGAAAGAGTAAAGGGGAGAAAGAGAAAGAGGCAGAGTCATGGGAAATAATGAGATGATAGAGCAGGCTCGAAAACCAGAAGATCCGGTTTCGATGGAAAGACAGCTGGGAAAGAAAAGAAAAGAAAAAGAGTCCCCTCCCCACATGTGAGCAGACCATTATACCCCTGGCCTACAGGAAGTTGTCATTGGCCTACAGGAAGTTGTCACAGACCAATCAGAACCTGTTGTTTCTGATGTCACGCCCCCCGGTGCCTCCCATCTGGGGAAGACAAAGAGAGTGGGCGGTCCTGACGACCGACACTTCACACGTTGCCGTCCGACAAAAGGCATGAAAAACAGGTGCTGAATCTTCATGCACAACAATTTGCACAGGAATGTCACATTTCTTCTTATAGACAGCTGCTATGCAAGACAAAAGCATGGTCCTGCGACGCCCAATCTTACACTAGAAATGGCGATAAAGAGTGCTTTGGTCAGACCTGGAATTTGTCCCCTTATGACATCATAAGGGGAAAGGTTACATCCTGTTTCTCATGCTTTCGCGAATGCTCGCTCAACTTCTATAGGCCGCTCTCCTCCTCGTCCCACCTCTCTCCTCCTCATTAGCATTTAAAGCTATAGACACTGAAATGGCACTCTGGGAAATCTCATTGTGGGACTGGATAAAAGTTGCTGTAATTCTGCACCACGGCTGAATTTCGGAAAGAGACTTCAGGTACAGAATCATCATGATAGTCTTTAAAGAACCATAAACCAGCAAAATTGTGAAGCAACTTTTATTGTCTTGGTTCATTTCAAATGTCAGACATATATTTATGACTGAGCCACAAATAAATTGATTGAGAAGCGTTTTTTTTTCATCTGCATATCTTCTACTACTTGCAGAACAATGCAAATACCAACACCTCAAAAAGGTCTGCGATGTTCGCTGAAGGACCCTGGCAATCTTCATGATAAGCCCTGTAGCCACTTATACATTTTTATTTACGCTTTTATCCAAAGCAACAGGCATTTGTATGGATTTGTACACAAGAAAAGACTCAATGATGAAAGATGAACATCCATTTACTTGCTTGTTTGGAAGAAACAACTATAGATAGGACGGGTCCATACACAGAGGCATCTGGACTTACTTTACTTTACTTGGCAGACGCTTTTATCCAAAGCTACTTCTCATTCGGTTTCTATAGATTTTGAGTTTACAAAACTAAGAGCCCTGATAAGGCCGAACATGTCAGAAAGAGAACATGCAGGGAATTGTTAAGTGCTGGACGAAGAAATGTATTTATTTATTTTTTGCGAGTGTGTGCGTGCGTGTGTGAGTGTTATATTCGTCTGAAATACTTTTTGAACAAGTGGGTTTTCAGCTGCTTCTTAAAGGTGGTGGTAGTCACGGCTAGTCGAATGGAGCAGGACAACTTGTTCCTTCCATTGACTTTCCTGTAGCCAGCATGAAGTATTTAAACTCGATGCGAGCAGCTACCGGGAGCCGGTGGAGAGAGGTGAGAAGAGGCGGGATGTGGGTGTATTTTGGCTGATTGAAGATGAGGCGGGCTGCCACATTTTGGACCATCTGGAGGGGTTTTATGGTGACTGCAGAAGCTCCAGCCAGGAGAGAGTTACAATAGTCCAGTTTAGAGATGACCGTTGCCTGGACGAGCAGCTGCGTTGTGAGAGAAAAGGCCGAATCTTGCGAATGTTGTAGAGCGTCAACCTGCAGGATCTGGAGATCGCAGCAACGTGATGGTTCAGACTCAGTTTGTCGTCAATCCAAACTCCAAGGCTTTTTGCAGATGTTACGTCCCCGGTCTAGGGTCAGGGACATAACAAATGGGACATAGGAGCAGAAACTCCAAAACGACGCGACAACACTTATGGCTAATTGTTTATTACAAACAAGGACATTGAAAGAACAAGACACACAGAAAACTGGTCTAAGGTAGTCTTGTCTTCTGGTCACAATCCTTCACTTCACACCAACACTCTTTTCACTTCACCAAATGTCAGACATATATTTATGACTAAGCCACATATAAATTGATTGAGAAGTGTTTGTGTTTGTTTTTTTTTTTTTTCCCGCCAACAACATTCTCCTCACACCACATCCTCCTCTTGTCCCAAAGCAGCCGCCATTTTACATCCCTATTACAGCCCACCAATCATGGCAGGAAGGGGGAGGAGTCCAATCATGGGCTGATGAGGAGCCTCCCTGCAACATTACAGAGAGAGAGACAGAAAGAGAGAGAGACATATACAAACAGAACACACCCATAGTCTGCCACGGGACGTCACACAGATGCCGTGGGTGTTAACAGTAGCGAGCCAATTTGAATTGAGAGGTTTTGCTGAGGCGAGTTGTTGCCCGGAAAGATCAGAATCTCAGTTTTGGATAGGTTCAGTTGGAGGTGTCGCTCAGACATCCATGCCGATATGTCTGAGAGACAGGCCGAGATTTTTGTCGCAAAAGTGGCATCTTCTGGTGGGAAAGACAAATAGAGCTGGGTGTCATCAGCGTAAGAGTGATAAGAGAAGCCATGTGATATGGTGATGTGACCAAGTAAGCGAGTGTATATTGACAGTAGAAGGGGGCAGGCGTCAAAAGTTGCAGTTCCCACACTGACCAGCAGGCGTCAGAAGTTGCAGTTCCCACACTGACCAGCAGGCGTCAGAACTTGCAGTTCCCACACTGACCAGCAGGCGTCAGAACCTGCAGTTCCCACACTGACCAGCAGGTGTCAGATTCTGCAGTTCCCACACTGACCAGCAGGTGTCAGATTCTGCAGTTTGCTACTTTAGAAACGATATCCTGGTTTAAATCCTGATTTGACTATTTACATGATTTTGCTGATTTTAGTCCCCGAACTCAAGACTGGGTGGTAATACACTCACCTATGAACCAGAAGACCCAGGTTCAAATCCCACTTTCTCCCATTGTGTCCATGAGCAAGACACTCAAACCGGTCATTTTTTTTTTGTTTATTTAACTACTTTTTAATTGCAAAGAACACTGATTTCAATACAGAACACTTTATTTGGCTTTATTAAGTAACTCAGCTCATTCAAGTTTACTTTACTAAAGATGGAATAGAATATTTGACCATATTAAAGAATCAGATCACATAAAAACAAACAATATTTACCAATATTTTTTATTATAAAACTAATGTGAACGGTCTGGTGTGTTTTCATCCATGTCAACAGGGTGCATTACAGAAAGAAGGTGTGGTTCTTCGATCAATTCTGCTGGGAAACCTTGTGATTCCTTTAGTAAAAAATCTTACTTAATTTCTTACTTAATCGAACTTTCTCTGATGGCGCCTTTTCTCTCTGAGGTTTGGGCGAGTTTGAATCACACTTATTTCCTTTAGTAAAAAATATTTTCATTTTCTCACTTATTTGAGACTTAAGTGATGCCGCCTTTCCACTTATAACTCTGGTCTGGTCTGGTCTGGTCGAGTTTGAATCACAATTTTTATTTGTAATAAAAATTGTTTCACGTTCTCTGTCATGTTCCTCTGCCATTTTCATTTTGACTGCATCTATGCGCGTCATCATCTCTACATGACGATTGTTTCGTATTTGATGTTTTTTGACCGCCTCTTCTTGCACGATGGTTTCTATGCTCAGGACCTCAGGATTGTTGTGTTTATCCAATGTATTCATGTTTTCATGCACACAAGAGCAACCTCTTTTCATCACTTTCAGCTGGAAGGGCTGCATTCCTTCTCCTTGTTGAATGCATTCAAGTTTTTTCCTTATTTTCCGCTCAAATTCTGTGGTTAAGTATGTTTCCCACACTAGTCGTTCCTCCAGTGCCGTAATTATCTTTTTGGACTGTATCTGTTCTGTTTGTATTTCAGATAGCTTCTGAGCATGTTGTTGCTTTTCATCACTTAATTTTCTGATCAGGAACTCTGCCCTTATACTTCTGATTGCTACAAAAATTAAAATCAAATAGGTAATCAAGTTGTACAGGTCAATACCTGCAAATATATCAATATTTTCCATTTTCAACTGATTCAAACCGCTCATTGTTCTTCTGGTTTATATATATTACTGTTTAATTCCTGTTTACTTAATCAAAGAACTCAACATTTCTATAATTTGACCATATTAAAGAACTCAGATCACTCAAAGAAAGACTATTTTATCATGATTCTATATTATAAACCTCATGTGAATGGCCTGAATGGCCAGTCGTGGCCTGACTGTGTGTCAAGGCGTGACTTGTATTGTTTTGTTTTATTAAAAATCACTTCGTTCCAATGGTTGTGACGTTCCTGACCTAGACCAGGACGTAACAATGTTTGTCACACAAAATGTTTCTGATCATCAAACACATTTAACTATTAGTCAAAGATAACACAAGTAAACACAAAATGCAGTTTTTAAATGATGGTTTTTATTATTTAGAGAGAAAAAAAAAATCCAAACCTACATGGCCCTGTGTGAAAAAGTAATTGCCCTCTGAACCTAATAAGCTGCAGCACCCAAGATCGCTTCAGCTTCAGTTGACTAACAGATGGCCGGACAGTCTCCTTCAGGATTTTTTGGTAGACAGCAGAATTCATCGTTCCATCAGCAAGCCTTCCAGGTCCTGAAGCAGCAAAACAACCCCAGACCATCACACTACCACCACCATATTTTACTGTTGGTATAATGTTCTTTTTCTGAAATGCTGTGTTACTTTTATGCCAGATGTAACGGGACACGCACCTTCCAAAAAGTTCAACTTTTGTCTCGTTGGTCCACAAGGTATTTTCCCAAAATCATTGAGATCATTGGCAATCGTTGATATGTTTTTTAGCAAAATTGAGATGAGCCTTAGGAGAATGTCTGTCCATCTGTTAGTCAACTGAAGCTGAAGCGATGGCTTTATAACCTTTACCAGACTGATAGATCTCAATTTCTTTTGTTCTCATTTGTTCCTGAATCTCTTTGGATCTTGGCATGATGTCTAGCTTTTGAGGTGCTTTTGGTCTACTTCTCTGTGTCAGGTAGCTCCTATTTAAGTGATTTCTTGATTGAAACAGGCGTGGCAGTAATCAGGCCTGGGGGTGACTTCAGAAGTTGAACTCAGGTGTGATAAACCACAGTTAAGTTATTTTTTCACAAGGGGGTCAATCACTTTTTCACACAGGGCCATGTAACATGATTTGGAGTTTTTTTTCTCCCTTAATAACGTAAACCTTCACTTAAAAACTGCATTTTGTGTTCAATTATGTTATCTTTGACTAATAGTTAACAGTTTTTGATGAGCAGAACATTTAAGTGTGACAAACATGCAAAAGAATAAGAAATCAGGAAGCGGGCAAATAGTTTTTCACACCACTGTACATGGTAAATAAAACTTGGAAAATCAATTCAATTGACTTTCTTTATTGCAGCTCCCCAGACGGGGAAAATTCCCACCACAAGTGTTCACACTTTTTTTCCAGGTCTTTCCTTCTTTCCAGCTTCTGCACTTCAGATTACCAGAATACCTTATGTGGCTTTATTAAAGAACTCAGATCATTCCCGTTAAGTTTATTAAAGAACTCAACATTTAGATGATTTGACTCGGGTCAATCAAAGAAAGACCATTTTGTCATGATTCTATATTATAAACCTCATGTGAACGGCCTGATGTGTTTTCACCATGTCAACAAAGTGCATTACAGCGAGAAGGTGTGGTTCTTCGGTCAATTCTACTGAGAGACCTTTTGATTTCTTGTAGTAAAAAATCTTTTCATTTTCTTACCAAATCGAATCTTTTCTGATTCACTCTCAAGATTTTCTATTCACTCTAAGATTCTGAAGAGTTTGAATCGCACTTCTTTCTTTTAAAAAAAAAAAACCTTTTAATTTTCTTATTTAATCGAATCTCCTCTGAAGCCATTTCAATCTGAGGTTTGAGCCAGTTTGAATCACACTTTTCTTTTTCAGTAAAAAATCTTTTTTAATTTCACACCAAATTGAATCTCCTCTTTTGGCGCCTGGTCGAATTTGAATCACAATTTTATTTTATTTTATTTTACAGTTTCCCTTTTCTCTGCCATTTTCATTTTGACTGCATCTATGCGCGTCATCATCTCTACATGACGTTTGTTTCGTATTTTATGGTTTTTTACCTCCTCTTCTAGCACGATGGTTTCTATGCTCTTTCTGAGTTTTTCGTTTTTCAGCTCTGACATCAGGATTGTCGTGTTTATACAATGTATTCATGTTTTCCTGCACACTCTCACTCTTTTCCTCACGTTCAGCTTGAAGGGCTGCATTCCTGCTGATTGCTTGTTGAATGTATTTAAAATCTCTCCTTATTTACCAACTTCAATGCTGTGTCCTATAGTTTCTCCCATGCTAGTCGTACCTTAATTTTCGTAATATTCTTTTTGGCCTGTATCTGTTCCATTTGTATTTTATATAGCTTCTCAGCATATCGATTTTCATCACTTAATTTTCTGATCAGGAACTCTGCCCTTATATGTGTGATTGCTACACAAATGACAATCAAATAGGTAATGAAGTTGTACAGGTATTGACCTGCAAATATATCAATATTTTTCATTCTCATCGGATTGATTTTTTTAAAATTTATTCAAACCACTCATTGTTTTTGGTTTATATAACTACTCCTTAATTGCAAAGAACACTTATTTCAACACAGAATACTTTATTTGGCCTTATTAAAGAGCCCAGATCCGTTCTGCTTATTTTACTAAAGAATGATTAGATGATTTGACCATATTAAAGAACTCAGATCACTTAAAGAAATACTGTTTTATCATGATTCTTTATTAGAAGCTTCAAATACTGTAAATGGACTCGCCCAGAAAGAATATGTGACTCCTGGGTCAGTTCCGCTGACAAACGTTTCGATTCCGTTAGTAAAAATTCTTTTCATTTTCTTACGTAATGGAATCTTCTCTGATGGCACCTTTTCCAGCTGAGCTTTGGGCAAGTTGGAATCACATTTTGTATCAAAAATTGTTTCACGTTCTTTGTTCCGTTCCTCTGCCGTTTTCATTATCACTGTATCTTTGCACTTTATCATCTCTATATGACGTTTGGTTCTGAGATTTTCGTTTTTCAGCTCGGACTCCAGGACTTGGTCGTGTCTTTTCAATGCATTCATAGTTTCTTGTGCATTCTTTCATAATCTTTGGTTTATATAAATACTGTTTAAATGCAAAGAACACTGACTGTGTGGTTCTTCGATCAATTCTGCTGGGAATCCTTTTGATTCCTTTATTAAAAAAAAATAAATCATTTTCGAATATACACAAATCTTCTCTGTTGGCACCTTTTCACTGTGAGATTTGGGAGAGTTTGAATCACACTTATCTATCTCCTTTAGTAAAAAACCTTTTCATTTTCTTACTAAATTGAATCTTCTCTGATGGCGCCTTTTCACTCTGAGGTTTGGGCGAGTTTGAGTAACAATTTTTATTTGTAATAAAAATTGTTTCACGTTCTCTGTCATGTTTCTCTGCCATTTTCATTTTGACTGCATCTATGCGCGTCATCATCTCTCCATGACGATTGTTTCGTATTTGATGTTTTTTTTACCGCCTCTTCTTGCACGATGGTTTCTATGCTCAGGACCTCAGGATTGTTGTGCTTATCCAATGTATTCATGTTTTCATGCACACAAGAGCGACCTCTTTTCCTCATGTTGTTCAGCTTGATGGGCTGCATTCCTTCTGATTGCTTGTTGAATGCATTCAAGTTTTTTCCTTATTTTCCACTCAAAATCTGTGGTTAAGTATGTCTTCCAAACTAGTTTTTCCTCCAGTTCTGTAATGTTCTTTTTGGACTGTATCTGTTCTGTTTGTACTTCAGATAGCTTCTCAGCACTCTGCCCTTATACTTCTGATTGCTACACAAATGAAAATCAAATAGGTAATCAAGTATATATAAGTATATAGACAAAAAAAACTCACGGCACTCACAGGTCCAACTCACTCTTTACAGCATGCTGCTACCACCCCCACTCCACCTCACGGCACGGCCCGGCAACAGAGCAAGAAAGTGTGATGTGTGATTCCAAAGGCCGAATCTTGCGAATATTGTAGAGAGTGAACATGCAGGATCTAAAGATCGCAGCAACGTGATGGTTCAGACTCAGTTTGTTGTCAATCCAAACTCCAAGGCTTTTTGCAGATGCCGTGGGTGTTAACAGTAGCGAGACTATTTGAATTGAGAGGTTTTTCTAGGGGGAATTGTTGCCCGGAAAGATCAGAATCTCAGTTTTGGATAGGTTGAGTTGGAGGAGTTGCTCAGACCTCCATGCCAATATGTTGCTATTGTCAGGATTGCCTGCAGCTGGGCTCCACACCTGACTCAAATCCTGACGCCCCATAAATGCCGGAAGTTTCCGCCCTTTCTGGGTCTCTGGCATTTTCGTGAACTCTCTGCACGAACTTGACCTGGTTTAGTTTTATGTGTTTTGAGTTCTGGCAATCGCCACACGCCTACGGGTTAGTTTCAGTTCTTGATTTATGTTAAACTGTTTTCGGCCACCGCGCCATTGTTTCTTTGAGTTTATTGTTTGTTTATAAATAAAACCCCTTCCCAGCATGTCAGACCTCTGCGCTTCCTTCCCCCGTAAGTCCGTAGTCGTGACAGAATGCCAGAGACCCCCCAAAAGCGCAGAGGTGGAAAGCAGAGGAGAAGAAACGCCGCGAAGGACGCAGCCCGGCGCGGCGAACGCGGACGCCAGGGGAGAGACGCGCCGCCCGTTCTGGTGGAGCGTTTTCTCCCCGAGAAGCCGTGGTACGCGGCGCCGCGTGATGACGTCACCCCCCAGGAAACTCCGCGAAACCCGGAAGCGACAACGTCGGCGGGTGAGTGGGCGGAGCGAGGACGTTGGCGTCGGCAGCAGCGAGGGAAGTGACTTGGGCAGCGAGCGCAGAAGATGCGACCCCCCACGATCTTCGGCATGTCGAGCCAAGACTCTGCGCTCTGCTGGCAAGGCTCCCTGTGGACTGGGACGACACAGACGATGACGAGAGCACGGGAGACGAGAGTTGGGCCCCGCCCATCGCGCCAGTCTGCGATCGTCGCAAGGTCCGTGGGGACCCACGTCACTTCCAGGGGGGTGAGAAGCGGCAAAAACGGCGGCGTTCCTCCAGCGAGGAGGTGGGCAGCCTCCAGCCCGAATGGCCAGAGTACTGCCCATGGGAGCTTATCGCGCCATGGGTCCAGGATGTCCGCAGGGTGGACGACCCTCGGAGTCACCGGTGGGAGGACACGGATGACGAAAGCGATGATGACGTGGATTTTCGGTGGGCGGTCGGTGCCGGGATGGCTCCGCCCAGCGTGCGCGTCCGAGATCATCGCGGCGTCCGTGATGACCCATGTGACTTCCGGGGGTACGAGGTGGACACGGACGACGACCAGGATGACGCCGTTTGGGCAGTCGGTGCCGGGATGGCTCCGCCCATCGCGCCCATCCAGGATCGTCACGAGGTCCGTGGAGACCCACGTCCCTCCCAGCAGTGTGAGGAAAGCTGGTGGAAGAGGGCGACGGGATGTCGCCAGCCAGCAACTGCGCTGCCGGGACTGCCTCGCAGGGAATCCTCCATTCCTGCTCCAGTCGCCGACCCGCCTTCCCTCTGCCCGGACGTTCCCCAGCGCAATGGCAGCGCAGCACCAGCGTCCACACCTGCTGGAGAAGACGTCCACCCCCCTCCACACCACACACCTACCACCATCTCCAGCGACGTGCCCAGCCCCGTGTGGGACAGCCCAATTGTCCCGAGACCCTTCAGTGGGGCAGCAGACACTGATAAGACCACCACCATCCTCTTGTGTCTGCTTGGGTCAGCATGGGGCTGGAGCGCAGCCCTCTGGCAGCAGGGAGAGACAGACAGCAGTTTTCGGGACTTCCAGCAGAGACTGAGGGCAGAGTTTGATCGGCCAGAGCCTGAGCCAGGGATCGAACTCTGCCCCTCCACCACATCCAGTACCAGTCAGGATCCGGGGCAAGAAGACCAAGCACTGGCGGGGCGACGAGAAGGTCGCGCCTCCCGAGATCCTGGCTGTGCCCCCTGAGGAGGGTCCCGGAGTGCTCAGAGAGGGAACTAGACGACCCTCTATTCTGTCTGTCTCTGTCTGTGTGTGTGTGCGTGGCATATGTGTCCGTATGTCGCCCCCACTTCACCTCTTTGTGTCCACCAGATGGCGACCCAGCCACGGAGCCGAACCCCATGGAGGAGGTTTCCCGACCCGAATGTGCTGGTCCAAGGCGAGGTGGACAAGCCCCAAGGTACCCTAAGTCCAGCCGGGGGGGGTGCTCCCCCAAAGAATTTTTGGGGGGGTGCAGTTCGGGTTGGGGACTCCTCCTGAGGGGAGGGGAGGTGGGGAAGCGATGGAGCTGGGTCCTCCGGTAGCCAGTGAGGAGGGCGGGCCAGGCATGGGCCTGCGTCTGCCTCCAGAGGGGTGGAGCGCCATAGAGCCCCCGGGTAGGCATGAGGACCCAGCTGGGACAGACAGGAAGAGGGCCTGCTTGTCCCAACGGACGCAGAAGGGGCTAGCCGGATGGTCTGGCAATGCCCACCCCTTGGCACCAGGGCCGTGCAGCGAGAGGGGCTGCATAGTCCCAGAAGGCACCAGCCTGGGGTGCCTGGAACAGTCGCCGGAGGCTCTGGGACAATCTCCCTGCGCGGTGCAGGGGGGTGACACAAGAAGTGTCAGAGGGGACGTGTGGAGACAGGGCCCACACATACCCAGATGGATCGGCCCTGATTATTGTGTGCAGGTACGAGAGTCCGGGGCCGCCAAGCGGGACCACGCCGGGGAGCCAGGCCGAGGGTCCGGGGCCGCCAGCGGGACCCACGCCGGGGAGCCAGGCCGAGGGACCGGGGCCCGCCACGCCTGACCACGCCGGGGAGCCAGGCCGAGGGACCGGGGCCGCCACGCCTGACCACGCCGGGGAGCCAGCCCGAGGGATCCGGGGCCGCCACGCCTGACCACGCCGGGGAGCCAGCCCGAGGGACCGGGGCCGCCACGCCTGACCACGCCGGGGAGCCAGCCCGAGGGACCGGGGCCGCCACGCCTGACCACGCCGGGGAGCCAGCCCGAGGGCCCGGGTCCTCCAAGGGGAGGATACAGCAGGGCAGGAGCCCTGTGGTTGCCGCCGTCCGCCCCGCCGCCTCCACTGATGGTACTGTTGGGGCTCCGAGGACGTAGCCCTTGGAGGGGGGGCTCTGTCAGGATTGCCTGCAGCTGGGCTCCACACCTGACTCAAATCCTGACGCCCCATAAATGTCGGAAGTTTCCGCCCTTTCTGGGTCTCTGGCATTTTCGTGAACTCTCTGCACGAACTTGACATGGTTTAGTTTTATGTGTTTTGAGTTCTGGCAATCGCCACACGCCTACGGGTTTGTTTCAGTTCTTGATTTATGTTAAACTGTTTTTGGCCACCGCGCCATTGTTTCTTTGAGTTTATTGTTTGTTTATAAATAAAACCCTTCCCAACATGTCAGACCTCTGCGCTTCCTTCCCCCGTAAGTCCGTAGTCGTGACAGCTATAGTGGTATCTTCTGGTGGGAAAGACAGATGATTTGACCAAGTGAGCAAGTGTATATTGAGAATTGAAGGGGGCCAAGGACAGAGCCTTGTGGAACCCCTGTGGTTACCCTAGAGAGGACAGATTTCTCACCTCCCCATGATACCTTGAAAGACCTGTCGTGAAGATAAGAGGTAAACCAGTTTCGTACGGTTCCTGTAAATCTGAGAGTGTGGTGAGAAGAATTTCATGCTTAACTGTGTCGAAGGCAGCAGATAGATCAAGTAGGATAAGGACAGATGATCTGCGGGCAGCTCTAGCAGCACGAAGGTCATTCAACTCTCTTAACCTAGTGACCCTTCACAGAACACGAAGGGGAATTGTATATCTGAACTTTCTTTGACACTAGGCCTGACCTCTTGAAAGTCCACTTGATTATCCTGATTTTTGTTCTCTTTGTGGATGGATCAGCTTTCCGCCTACTTGATGGTTCTTCTTGCATTGGGTATGCATTCTGTGATGCCCAGATATTCATTCCCAGTTGTTGCTGCCCTTCCACAACTATTCGAGATCCAACTCCATCAATTCTAGCCAGGAGACTTTGCCCCAACCATCAACGCTAAACGGGACACTTCAGGACCCTGCTGACAACTCACACAGTAGTCAAAATCGCAGACAGAGCCACGTGGATCCACACGTCCCACTGTAAGAGGGTTCCAGTGCCACCAGAAAGCCCTCCAACCCGTGCAACTCATCATGGATCAACCTCGCCCCTGGCACCCTTTTCGCATATATGGTTGGTCCCTGAGAGGCGTGTGGCGATTGCCAGAATTCAAAATACATACACATACACCGTCGCCAAGTCAAGTTCACGAAAATGCCGAATTACTGTGTTTTATAGGCGGTCAGAATTGGCTTCAGCTGTCGTGATCACCTGAAGCCAATCCTGACAGTATGTTTGGAACCTCACCATTGTTGAAGGTGGCTCCCACTCCACCTGAACTGAATTTTACTTGTCATATGACTTATAACCTTGTGATTCTTTTTGCTCTTCTTGGTATCTTCCTTTCACCTGTAGGACTAGGGCTGCAAGATTTGGGGAAAAAAGACATATTGCAATTATTGAGATCAATATATTGCGATTGCGATATGATAAAGGGCACTTGCTTGTATATCAATGAAAAGTCGCATACAAATTACTAATAGTGAAATGTTTAATTTCAAAGTGAAACATACAAAGTACTTACACAACTTGAAATGCCCAGTGCTTTCAAAATACAATATTCTACAAATTAAATAATCACAAAAAACTCTTTACTTACTGTCGAACGACAAACCCTGGTAAGGCTAAACAACTGGTTTGATTATATTTGGCCATTATAAAATCCCGTATTATAGTGCTTACGTTTAACCAAAAACGTGTTTGGAGGCTGACTTGAACTCAGGAATGCATAGCTTCGCTAGCTTAGCCTAGCTTGCTAGTTTAGCTAAGGTTAAGATTTGTAAACGGGATTTTATAATGGCCAAATATATTCAAAACAATTGTCCAGCCTTACCTATGAAATGTAATCCCCCGGGATCTGGTTTGGAGCGTACAGCGGTTTGTACAGCCCCAAACAGCACAAGAGTGAGGCATTTTTATGCACTTCTCTCCATAGACATGTATATGCTTCACTCCACAGCAGAGCAATATGATGGCGACGTTGACGTACGATGCACATATGTCTATGTGAGTCACGAATCTGAGGTCTCCATTGAACAGAATCGAAAGTCATGTGACCAAACACGTCACATTCGACTGAAGTGAGACTTCAGTCAGCTCGCAAACTTTAAGAGAATGAATATGTTGCTGATTCAATCCATGTACTAATAATTTAAATCGCAGCTTTTTGCATTCATGTAATCGCACATTACGATTGCGATTAGATTAATTGTTCACCAACTATGTAGGACCTAAACCTGTTTTTGATGCCGAAGAAGTAACAATTTAACATGTTTTGTTCCATGTTGGTATTGTGCATTGGGTATTGTGCATACATAATCTGCCTGTATCTATTTTTTCCCGTAGCTGCATCGGAAGTCTCTTTTTTTCTATGTTCACTCTCGTTAGCTGAAAGATCTTTTTTTTTGGGTTTGATACCCCTGATTCAACTTATCAAAACACTAAAATATGTTTGGCAAATATAAAAATCTATCCGTCTCCATTTGCACGGCCCTTGCTGTATTCCCCTTTGTTTTAATTCTCTGTGGGTTCTGTTGCATCCCCTGTCTTAGAGCATTGTTAGTCAGGATTCTTGATACCGCGTTAGATTTAAAAGTTCCTCACCTTCTCTATTCCCAACAGAACCCCAACAGACCCCTGATGACAATGATGTCTTATTTCCAATAATTATAATAATTCTATATCTTTATTGCTTTGTTTTTTTTTTAATTGTTTTCATTATTTTGCATTCTTTTCCTGCTTGCCATATTTTCGTTTTTTTATTATTGGGTCTGTCAGGAAGACAGACCATTTATTATTGTGCTGAGAATGGCAAAAAAGAACATTAAAGAACGTTTAAAGACCGCACGCGAAGACCGTCAAACGTAAAGAAACAACGGATTTGTAAAATAAAACTTACCACAGTAAAGAAGCCCCATTTTACAAATTCCATGCCCGCTGCTGTGACCAATGCCCGGACAGACCCATCAAAATTTCCCCTGGAATTTTGGCTTCTAGTTATCATTATTATTCTTTGATTTTTGTGTTATTATGTAATTATGTACTCCTCACCTTACGTTTAGGTCATATACATTTTGTGCCTATAGTGGTGATCATTAAAATGATCAAAAGGAGGGAGTGTAGAGGTAAGAAATGTGTACACTCCACGTGTTTCACCTTTGGTCATGGAACAGTCAGAAAACAACCGTATCTCACTTTAAACCTTGGTGATGTACAAGGCGAAGATTTATTCCAAACAAGCGTACACAAAACATTCTGGTGTCCTTGTCCAGGCGCCTATGACGAAGCTGGAGTGATTCTACTTTCCTAGCTGGTGTGTTCAGAATGATACAGACATTTTCTTACCTAATTGAAACCTCTGCAATAAGAATCAGTTTGCGTTCTTCTTCACGTTCTTCTATTTTGCGCTTCTTCTAGAGCCTTGCTCTCTTGTACTTATGTATCCTTGATTTCCGTATTCTTTCCCAGTGCGTTTTTCAGCTCTGACTCTGGATTCTGCCGTGTTTTTTACTAATTGCATTCGCATTTTCCGTTGCTTAGTCTTAGTCTCTTGCAACCTGAAGTTCTATGATAATTTGATTGCCTCTTCGGGTTTTCATTCAAGATCAATATTCGTTTCCATGTTTAGTGCCTTCACATTTATCCATTTACAATATGGGTAATTTCTTGACATTTTCCCGTTTTTTATTTTTCATGTATTTTTTATGTATCCATTCCTTTGTTTAACAGACTACTATGAAGAAGAAAAACAAATCGCTTATCAATCTGAACCACCCAAAAATTATGTCTTAATTTTCCATGTTCATCGATTTGTCGCTTTTCGATTGTTTATAAATAACGTTGGTTGAGAAGGAAGTCTTATGAAGAAAAACGCCGCTGTTTTCTCCTGATGGTGAGGGGTCCGTCCAAGATGCACGGGTTCCGCCCGATTGTCTGGAGGAGTGGTGGTCGTACGAGGTGGTGAGAGGTTGGGGAGTCCCGGTGCATGCTTGGAGTGGGAGCTGCGGATTCGTGGGGCCCGTCCTTCCATAATAGGGAGAAGAGAAGACCCTGCGCCGCATTCGCGCTTCATGCTCACGGTGCACAGTGGACACCATGTTAACGCTGCCTCAGGTGGAGAGAACCTCCTGCGACAGACACTCATTCAACTGATGTTTTTCCTGGCACGGCTACCCGATCACATAAAGCATTGAAATCAGAGGGATTCACAGTGGACTCATTCATTATGTACGTGAGCACATGTAGGAGGAGACGAGGAACCTCATTGCGGTGGGACACAAGGACGCAGGTAAGTTCCCTCTGACTTAGGGTTAGGGTACAAATATAGTACGGGACAGGACGAGAGGAAGGAGTTCAGGAGAGAGGATGCGATAACGGCAGAAACAGTCTAACTTCGTGAGAAAGTAGAGTGGAGCCGAGTCTCAATGACGCATGTCAATCAATGACTGAGCGGCTGCCAGTCTTCTACTTGTGGTCTCTACTTATTCCCAATCTAAATCCTCTGGTCCATTGTCTTTCTTACGCTAGTTGTTCCTCCAGTCCGCAATCTTCTTTTTGGCCTGTATCTGTTCCATTTGTATATCAGATAGCCTCTCAATATGTTGTCCATTTTCATCACTTAATTTCTGATCAGGAACTCTGTCCTTATATGTCTCATTGCTACACAAATGAAAATCAAATAGGTAACCAAGTTGTACAACAATACCTGCAAGTATATCAATATTTTCCATTTTCATCTGATTCAATTTTACTTATTCAAACCAATCTTTTTTGGGGGGGGGGTTTTTTGTAATAAATATTGTTCCACGTTCTCTGTCATGTTTCTCTGCCATTTTCATTTTGACTGCATCTATGCACGTCATCATCTCTACATGACGTTTGTTTCGTATTTTATGTTTTTTACTTCCTCTTCTAGCACGATGGTTTCTATGCTCTTTCTGAGTTTTTCAATTTTCAGCTCTGACCTCAGGATTGTCGTGTTTATCCAGTGTATTCATGTTTTCCTGCACACTCTCGCTCTTTTCCTCACCTTCCGTTTAATGGCTGAATTCCTTCTGTATGCTTTTTTAATGAATTAAATATCTCTACTTATTCCCCAATCTAAATCGCTGTGGTCCATTGTCTTTTCCTCCGCTAGTTGTTCCCTCCAGTTCCGCAATCTTTCTTTTTGGACTGTATCTTTTCCGTTAGTATTTCACATAACTTCCCAACATATGTCGCTTCTCATCACTTAATTTTCTGATCAGGAACTCTGCCCTATATGTCTGATTGCTACACAAATGAAAATCAAATAGATAATCAAGCTTGGTACCGGTCAATACCTGCAAATATCTCAATATTTTCCATTCTCATCTGATTAATTTTTACTACTCAACCGGTCATTGATTTTGGTTTATATAACTACTGTTTAAATGCAAAGAACACATTATTTAACACAGAATACCTTATTTTGCTTTATTAAAGAACCCAGCTCATTTCCATTTACTTTATTAAAGAACTCAACATTTCTTTATTATAAACCTCATGTGGACGGCCTGATGTGAATTTTCATCCATGTCTACAGGGATCATTACAGAAAGAAGGTGTGGTTCTTCGATCAATTGTGCTGGGAATCCTTTTGATTTTAATCCTTTATTTTAAAAAATTGTTCATTTTCTAATCTAATTGAATCTTCTCTGTTGCCGTCTTGGGGCGAGTTTGAATCACACTTATCTCCTTTAGTAAAAAATCTTTTCATTTTCCCTTTTCTCTGCCATTTTCATTTTGACTGCATCTATGCACGTCATCATCTCTACATGACGATTGTTTCGTATTTTATGTTTTTTACTTCCTCTTCTAGCACGATGGTTTCTATGCTCTTTCTGAGTTTTTCAATTTTCAGCTCTGACCTCAGGATTGTCGTGTTTATCCGGTGTATTCATGTTTTCCTGCACACTCTCGCTCTTTTCCTCACGTTCAGCTTGAAGGTCTGCATTCCTTCTGTATGCTTGTATAATGCAGTCAATGACCCTCCTTTTTTTCTATTTTAACGCTGTGCTCCATTGTCTCTCACTCGCTAGTCGTTCCTCCAATTCCGTAATGTTCCATTTGTCCCGTATCTGTTCCATTTGTATATCAGATAGCCTCTCAATATGTTGTCGATTTTCATCACTTAATTTTCTGATCAGGAACTCTGCCCTTATATGTGTGATTGCTACACAAATGAAAATCAAATAGGTAATGAAGTTGTACAGGTCAATACCTGCAAATAAATCAATATTTTCCATCCTCATCTGATTAATTTTTACTTACTCAAAACCGCTCATTGATTTTGGTTTATATAACTACTGTTTAATGCAAATAACACTTATTTCAACACAGAATACTTTATTTGGCTTTATTAAAGAGCCCAGATCCGTTCAGTTTATTTTACTAAAGAACGATTAGATGATTTGACCATATTAAAGAACTCGGATCCCTTAAAGACAAACCGTATTTACCATGATTCTTTATTATAAAACTCATGTGAACGACCTGATGTGTTTTCATCCATGTCAACATGGTGCATTAGAGGAAGAAGATGTTGTTCTTCGATCAATTCTGCTCTGAAACCTTTTGATTCCTTTAGTAAAAAATCTTATTTTCTTACCAAACCGAATCTTCTCTGATGGCACCTTTTCTCTCTGAGATCCGGGAGAGTTTGAATCACACTTTGTAATAAAAATTGTTTCACGTTCTTTGTCACGTTCCTCTACCGTTTTCATTATTAATGTATAGAGATACATTAATCTCTATCTCTACAGCTCTAGTCTCTGGTCTGGTCGAGTTTGAATCAAAATTTTTATTTGTAATAAAAATTGTTTCACGTTCCCTGTCATGTTTCTCTGCCATTTTCATTTTTCGTATTTTATATGCTTTTACCTCCACTTCTAGCACAATGGTTTCTATTCTCTTTCTGAGTTATTCGTTTTGCAGCTCTGACCTCAGGATTGTTGTATTTATTCAATGTATTCATATTTCCATGCACACTCTCACTCTTTTCCTCACGTTCAGCTTGAAGGGCTGCATTCCTTCTGATTACTTGTTGAATGCATTCAAAGTCTCTCCTTATTTCCAACTCGAACGCTGTGGTCCATCGTGTCTCCCACACTAGACGTTCCTCCAGTGCCGTAATGATCTTTTTGGACTGTATCTGTTCCATTTGTATTTCAGATAGCTTCTCAGCGTATTGTCGATTTTCATCACTTAATTTTCTGATCAGGATTATATGTTTCATTTCTACACAAATGAAAATCAAATAGGTAATCAAGTTGTACAGGTCAATACCTGCAAATATATCAATATATTCCATTTTCATTGGATTAATTTTTTTCTAATTCAAACTGCTCATTGTTTTTTGGCTTATATATAATACTGTTTAATTGATTTCAACAGAGAATACTTTATTTGGCTTTCTTAAAGAACCCAGATCACTTAAAGAAATACCATTTTATCATGATTGTTTATTATAAGCTTCAAATACTGTAAATGGACTCGCCCAGAAACAATATGTGACTCCTGGGTCAATTCCACTGACAAACTTTTCGATTCCGTTAGTAAAAAATCTTTTCATTTTCTTACGTAATGGAATCTACTTTGATGGCGCCTTTTCAGTCTGAGGTTTGAGCAAGTTTGAATCAGGCTTATGTCCGTTAGTAAAAAATCTTTTCATTTTCTTACGTAATGGAATCTTCTCTGATGGCACCTTTTCCAGCTGAGCTTTGGGCGAGTTGGAATCACATTTTGTATTAAAAATTGTTTCACATTCTTTGTTCCGTTCCTCTGCCATTTTCATTATCACTGTATCTTTGAGCTTCATCATCTCTATATGACGTTTGGTGCTGAGATTTTCGTTTTTCAGCTCGGACTCCAGGATTTGGTCGTGTCTTTTCAAAGCATTCATAGTTTCTTGTGCACTCTTTCATAATCTTTGGTTTATATAAATACTGTTTAAATGCAAAGAACACTGACTTCAACACAGAATACCTTATTTGGCTTTATTAAAGAACCTGTTTACTTTATTATAGAACATTTCCGTTTGCTTTATTATAGAACTCAACATTTAAATGATTTGACCATATTAAAGAACTCAGATCACTTAAAACAAACCATATTAACCTTGATTTTTTTTATTATAAAACTCATGTGAACGGCCTGATGTGTTCTCATCCATGTCAACATGGTGCATTACAGAAATAAGGTATGGTTCTTCAGCCAATGTTCTGCTGAGAAACCTTTGGTCCTGCATTTATGTAGATGCTACTTTCTCACGTACCACCTACCTAAACATTGTTGCTGACCTTTCAC
>NW_021630102.1:0-131539 GCF_900700375.1 Denticeps clupeoides
TGGTTGTGGGTCTGGTCTCAGTCATGACTGTGCAGCCACTTTATAATCAGCAATTAAAAGTCAGTCAAGGTGAAAGGCTTCAGTCATCATGGACGTTGTGCTTTTTGTATTCTGAATCAGCGCTGTGTTTTTTCTACCGAAATTCCCGCCGGCTCAGGGCCATTTGTCATTTTGTCAAAAAAAACAAAAAAAAAAAGCTGCAGCCAAACGCGGTGATTTTACAAAGGAGTTCTGCTGGCATCAGCACATCAAATCCATGTGAAAAATGTTCATGGAAGCATATATGTGAGGAAAAACCGGGCCAGATCTTCAGAGGAGCAGATCACTTGGAACCTTCAACCTTTCGCCGGGTGACTTTTGGCCCTGGCATTTTGTCCCTGTTTGGCTTGCTCTCTTCGTTCTGTTGTCCAAATGTCACCAGAGTGGCTGTATGTGTGGAGGTGCGTGTGTGTGTGTGGGCGTCGCCAGAATGGAGTCTGTCTTCTAGAATAATAACTCGGCAGTAAAGTGGCGCCGGGGCAGAGGGTGACACTCGGCACGCAGTCCACCTACTCTGTAATTACCCAGCGGTCAATTAAGGCAAAATTGACGGCACGTTGGGGGGGGGACGGGCTAAAGAAAGGCCATGACAGTTCTGTCGGCTCGGCGGGGGCGGGCCCCTCCGCTGCGTGACAGCTCGGCCCCGCCCACTTTCCTTCGTTTCCGGCGCACTGGCTCGGCAGTGGGTTAATGAGACAGTAAATCGGAGCGGGATTAGAGGCGGGCGGGCGGGCGGGCGGGCGGGGTGACCTCTGGCGAGTCTTCAGATACTTGATCAACATCAGAGCGCATCACCGGCGGGGCGGCGGCGGCTTATTGAGGTCGAGTCACAACTCTCGCCAAACAAATGCTTCCGCTTATTTACTCTGTCAGGCCGTATCGATCGGCTCCGCCTCCCGAGCTCTAAAGGAAAAAATGAAGCGTGATGTTGATGCATGTCGTCCGCAGGCAGGCGATGTCACCGGTCCTGCAACGGACGCTGCTGGGGACATCAGGAGGACCAGTGTCAGAGCCGTGAGTTCCCTTCCACGCCCTGCATCTCACTACACCAGGTTCACCGGAACCCGCCCAGGTTCAAACCCCACTTACTACCACCGTGTCCCTGAGCAGGACACTTAACCCGGGGGGACACTGTCCCTGTAACTACTGATTGTGAAGTCGCTCTGGATAAGGGCATGTGGTAAATGCTGTAAATGTACCGTAATTTCCCAGGATGCATCAGAATGCGTTCAGGTTTCAGCACCGCAGTCCATCAGACGTGATGGAAACCTGGTGTTTCAGTGCTTCATCTTATATAATTATAGAAATAGCTCTCAAAAAAAGAGAAATATCTCTTTTTTTTTTTTTTCGTTCTTTTTTTCCAGGCCAGTTGTTAGCAGCTGAGCTATAAAATTCTTTTCTTTGAAAAAAAAAAATCCCCTCGTCCTTGCCTGAAGTTGACCGCAGCCTCCTCGCATCTCCTGGCGCGGGGGACGGAGACGCGCCAGCTCCACGGCCGGGGGACACGCTCTCGGTTTCACTTGGCGGTGACCCCCCCGTGACTCAGCTCCGGCGTGGGAGGCAATTATGGAGGGAGGCGGAGAGGCGAGAAGACGAGGCGCTCGGCGGCGCCGCTGGCCTCCGGCGGTCTACTTTAGTAATTACCAGTCGGCAACGCGGAGAACGAAAAACAGGAGTTCGCAACACGTCCGTCCGTCAAAGAGGGGAGAACTTCAGTAGAACAAAACAGCCGAGATTTCCACGCCGAACGGCATATCCACGAACGTATAAAACACCGGCGGTTTGGCCGCAGTTACCTGCAGCAAACATCACTGACCTCCAGGGTCCATTGAAAGATGCCAATAAAACAATATTGGTTTAATGGGACATTTCAGCTTTTGTCTTCAGGCATTAAACCGGCGCTTTTCTGTGTGCTTGGCTCCTCAGTGACGAAGACGGTGTGCGCCGAGCAGTGTGACGGCCGCTGCTTCGGCCCCTACGTCAGCGACTGCCACCGGGAGTGCGCCGGGGGCTGCTCAGGTCCAAAGGACACCGACTGCTTCGTACGTCACACGTCCCGCCGTCACAAAGTCGGTTTCAAGCCGCGGCGCGGTGGCTCGGCCCCCACTGACCTTTCTAACATTTTCCCCAAAGAACCTTCTAGTGGCCACCAAACAGCCGCGGTGACAATAGCCCGCCGGCACATCCATCGAGGCGTGCGTGCGGGTTGGAACCGCTGATGAAATGTTCGCCAAACGCGTTAATGAAGAGAACGTTTCACCGTCGGCACGACGCCGCGGATCAATGCTTCCAATTTCCTTCCCGTTTAGTGGCAGGAAGCGGGAGGCTCTTCCTAACCGCCATAAACGGCGCCAAACGCGTGACACTCCGGTTTAATATCGGTGACAGGTGCCATGTCAGGGCATGAAAAGGTGCCGTAGATCCCCCGCTGTTACACCGGCGTCACGCTGATACATCCTGACATGTGTCATAACAGCGGCGCGTCAAAATGTGCCGCCGCCTGACGCGCGCCTTGTGTTTTATTCAGGCCTGCACCAACTTTAACGACAGCGGGGCCTGCGTCACCCAGTGTCCCCAGCCGCTGGTCTACAACCCCACCTCCTTCCAGCTGGAGCAGAACCCCAACGCCAAGTACACCTACGGGGCCTTCTGCGTCAAGAAGTGTCCACGTACGGAACCGCGGCACCACACTCACACTCACAGAGGCCGGCGCCGCCGCCACCGCCACTAACTCAGCCTGCCCTCCACAGATAACTTCGTGGTGGACCAGAGCTCCTGCGTGCGCGCCTGCCCCAGCAACAAAGATGAGGTGGAGGAGAACCGCGTCAAAATCTGCGTCCCCTGCACCGACATTTGCCCCAAAGGTGAAGGGTGATTCTTTTAATCACTCGATTATTCTGGGAAGAGGGGTAATGAGGGAAATCTGCGGGAAAATGATAATGCAGCAGCATCGCGCGGCGGCTGAACTGGGGCGAATAAATCACCATCAGATGTGGGTTCCACCGGTTAATCACGGCCACATTCATCATTCTTCCCCGGGTTACGGCGGCCATTAACTGGAATTGATGCAGATGTAGTAAATTAATTAAAGTGTGGAATTTGCCATCGTGGAAAGTGTAATGCATGGAGCAGTGGGGACCCTGCAGGAAGAGAACATTAGTAGAGGAACGGAATAAATACGAGGGGACTTTACTTAGCAGTGCTGGTGGCATATGTGTTTTGTGGCTTTCTTTATTCTTTCTTTCTTTCTTTCTTTCTTTCTTTCTCATGTGTGTGTGTGTGTGTGTGTGTGTTTCAGTGTGTGACGGGATAGGGACCGGCAGTTTGCAGACGGCGCAGACTGTGGACTCCAGCAACATTAATAAATTCGTCAATTGCACCAAGATCAATGGCAACCTGATCTTCCTCATCACTGGCATCAAAGGGTGGGAATCCACCACGTCCACCAAACAGGCCGTAATCTGCTCAGACTGTTGCGTCTCTCACAGTTCCACCCTTTTTATCACGGGCTTTATACAAGCTCGACTCTGATTGGCTAGGAGGTGCCCTGTCTTTTCATCACAGGTTAATCGGTTTGCCTTCAGCGCTTTTCCACGGATGTACCATGAATCGCTTTAAGATCGATACGAAAGCGTGAGGTTTAAAAGCATGAAAATTTGTTATGATGCAATTTTTTTTACATATAAATTCAAAGTCGAAGTTTCTCGGTGTGGGAACAGCAGCAGCGTGCAAACTGCATGAAACATGCAACACCTACTGTATTTAATTCTGCAGTAATTATTTGTCTTTAGCCAGTTTCATTTTTGCATTTGTTTTTATATTTTAAATTTTAGATGCACTTTTGACACAGTAATTGATATTAAAGATCGTGCACTGTGTGATGGGACCTTGAGTCCAGCCGTCCGGTGTGCCGTGGTGTCTGGCACCGTTTTAAGGCCGCTGACTCAGCGCTGGTCTGTGGTGGGCATCTGATGGGCTTCAGACACCGACTGATGTTCTCAGGAGGC
This sequence comes from Denticeps clupeoides, assembly GCF_900700375.1. Lineage (NCBI taxonomy): Eukaryota > Metazoa > Chordata > Actinopteri > Clupeiformes > Denticipitidae > Denticeps > Denticeps clupeoides. Next base: position 4,047 of record NW_021630102.1, read on the forward strand.
CGTACCCTCAGACCCGACATGTCAGGGGTGATGGATTGTCCTCTGACCTCTGCAGGGCATTGTTCCCCGACGTCCATCCACTGAAGAGCATGTTCTCTTTTGCTCTCATGTTGTCCTTCATATGGCTCTTGTCTTTTAAAATGAAGGTGAAAAAGCGGACTGATAATGGCAGAGTTTCCAATAATAACGAGTCTCTTACCTGGAGAGGGTTCGAGAAGCATCAGAGAATCAGCATCCAACCGCACACCATGGGACCATTTACCTCCATTAACTAAAAAAGGACCAAACACACACAAGTGCACGTGCCAAGCCGCCAAAAATGGGTCCATTTCACACATTCCGCAGGAATTCTATTCCTGAGAAGTTGCCCAATGACGATACACCATGCAGCACAAGCGTGATGAGTTTTACACAATGCAGAGTACATGAGCGACTGTAAAAAGTGCAAATCTGTTTCCGAACGAGACCAATAGAGAGTTGTTGGTGCATCGGTGCTGGGTCTCGACGTAATACCTGGCTTGTTTAATCTTGTTCAGGGACTCGTACCACGGGATTGGGGCCTTGGACCCGGAGCGGCTCAACGTGTTCCGCACGGTGAAGGAGATCACAGGTAAGGCAGCTCCTGTCCACGCTCTTCCTGGAAACGCTGCATCTGTCTCTTTACGAGAGAGGAGGTGGAGAAGTGGAGTATTTATTTGTTTGGTAATGCCCATTAGGATGCTGGGAGATGAACTATACCTCAAGTTTAAGGCCCTTTGTCACATTAGATTCCATCTCACCATTGTGCCAAATAGCTAATGGAGTGAAACTGCATTTTCATAATGAAAAGCCAAGCAACAAGGAAGAGCAATGACAGGCATGGAAATGTGCAATCCCGCCGGTGTCTGCCCGGGCAATATTAATCAATAAAGCATGTGCCAACCGGAGAAATCACCAGCAGCGGAATCAAAACTCATTCTTTTAATTAGCTTGATATTGTCTTCATTCCTGGTGCGTGCTTTTCTCGAGAGTAATGGGCCTGTTTTTGTTGCCTTGGAGAAGCAATAAAAGTGCAACTCCTGATGATGCCCAGAAATATGAGCAGTCATTGTTACAATGCTGGTTATTGTCAATTTATAGCCCCCCGCCCGGCCCTCCCTCGCCGCGCCCGGCCTGTGTCGTGCCACTGATTTATGCGAGGGCAATATCGGCTGCGACAGTCTATAAAAGGGACGGCTAAGCAATGATTTTTATTGTCCCTGCAGCCAATGTTGCCGAAAGACAAGAGAAAGGAAAAGTTCTTGATACAAGCGCTGGAATGGTGCGGTCGATATAAACAGGGCATTACACGACTGTAATGGTGGAGAACTCTCCATCACAGTCACTGCTGGCCAAATGGCTCCGCGTTGCTGCTCAGGTTCACACCGGGCCGTGATGGATGGTGCTAAAACTCGTCTCCCCACTGGACCTTTTGGACGGGAAGTGGCGCTCTTCTCGCCGTTCCCTCCTCATGCTTCTTTCCCTTCACTCTTCAAGGTTTTTTAAACATCCAGTCCTGGCCTGAGAACATGACTGACCTCAGTGTCTTCTCCAACCTGGCAACCATCGGAGGCAGGACCCTCTACAGGTAAACGGACGGTAAACCCACGGTTCCATAACAGGAAAATAATCCGCACATCACTGTATATAACGGCAGTGACATTATTTAAAAAGCACATGATCGTAATCATACGTCATTCAATGTGCTTTACAGAGATGAAATAAAAGTGTCAGAGTATCTGTGTTTCATGCTGACAGTCAACAACTGGCATAAATCTAAACGAATAAAAGCATAATGTCTCTGGATGTTGCCACGCCCCCAATTTAAGCTTAAAACTATGCAGTGGGTGGAGTTACATTAATGAAAGTAGTAGACAAAAATTATAATAGAAATATCCGTCTGTTTATCTTTTTATATAAACAATTAGTGCTGATCCAGAACACACAAGAAACTGTAGTCACATCACAAGCCTCCATACGAAAGAATTTGGATCCGGCCTAAAACCTGGACCTTAAATTATTTGAAAATAATTCAAAACAGGCCTTAAAATACCATGTACTGTATGTGAATGTTTCTTGTGGGTTGCTCAGTTGAGCCCATTTCATTTAATTCATTAATAACAAGAAAGATGCACTCAAAAATAAATACATGCATGCACGGGTTTTGCAACTGATAATTACCTAATGGATCATCTTAAGGTCTGATTTCTACCCCCAGATATAGAGCATAGAGTGACACCAGAGTTGGTTCACAGCAGCCTGTTCATTTACTTTACTTTACTTTACTTTATTTTACTTTACTTTATCCAAAGCGACTTACAAGAGGAAGACGGCAGCAATTCTCATTCGATTTCTATAGATTTTGAGTTACAAAACTAAGAGCTCTGATAAGGCCGAACTTGTCTGGAATAGAACATACTGGGAATTGTTAAGTGCTAAACAAAAAAAAATTAATTGTGTGTGTGCATGTGTGTGTGTGTGTGTGTGAGTGTGGTGTGTTGACTCGTGTGAAATGCTTTTTGAACAAGTGGGTTTTCAGCTGCTTCTTAAAGGTGGTGGTAGTCTCGGCTAGTCGAATGGAGCAGGACAAATTGTCCCACCAGCCGGGGACAACAAAGGAGAACAGAGTCGATTGGGATTGGAGACCCCGTGAAGAGGGAATTTTCAGTCTCTGGACGCTGCCTGGACGAGGAGCTGCATAGCCTGTTGAGAGTCTAGAAGTAGAATATTGCAATAAGACCATCTCCCTCACACAAGGCCATCGCTGCACTGAACGTTCATGGTGACACATGACCAGAAAAGGAAAATTTGTCTTTATAGAATGTATATGTAGTAAATGTGTGTATTAATATAATTATTTCTACTGTGTTCCTGCGGTTCTTATAAATGTATTTTATGATTACCTGAAAAGCACTATTAGACCATTTTTAATAACCAGTGTAGACGTGGCCTCATTGAGAATGTAGGGGTCGTCTGAGGGGCTCTCGACTGAGGGATGTGTTCCATCTGTCCAATCAGGAGCAAGCATCTGCACTCAGACGCCCTTTTAGACAGTTGAAGGACGTCTGTGGAGCATTTTTGCTTCTGAAAGTTGATATAAACCTTTTGAAACCATGTTGATGTTAATAGTTCCATCTCCCGTGTGGACAAGGCTACATGGCGGCATGGCGGATTTCACGGTGTGTTCCTTGATCGTTCTCCGATCTGATCATTCACTGGCTCTGCCTTTCATTTCCATTCCCCTTTCTAATTACCGTTATTACACCTCGCTTCTGATGAGTGCGATGGAGACCTTCTGTTTTCTCCTCCCTCCTTTACCCAGAGGATCTTGGGCCGTTCAGACGGGCTGAACACCCTACCTGGAAAAAGCCACTTTGATGCATTTCTTTGATTAATATGCTGTTTTAATACCTGCTTTACACAGCAGCAACCACAACCATATTATTTCTAAAGTAGGAAGTGAGATAAGGAAGTAATAATTCCACAGGCGATGCATTAAAAATGTGTCTTTATGCATATTTTACAGCGGTTTATTTGCATCATTACTATTTTACGGTAGTCTTTAAATCATTTACCATTGTTTACCATGCTTGTAACATTATATCCACTGCATCTCTTTAAGCGTCACCTTATCACAGATTAAAGTCCCACGGGGAAATCTGTAAAATGAATAAATATGAACAGGTAAATATGAACCTGTCCACTCTCGGCACAATCGCCCAATCACACGTCAGCATCCCAGGCTTTTACTGCTCAGTTAATACATTCTCAATTCAGTATTCTATTTATTGTTCTGCACATTTCTACAGTATATACAGTATATTACATTATGCTAAAGAGGAGGCATATTTCTTTCAACAGTTGCACGGAATTGAGCATTCCGGCTGAGACGCGGTTTGTAATAGTCCTGGTTGTCCCTGCGTCCCTGGTGGCCGCGCGCTGCCGTTTCATGTCATGTATCATTATGTGCTTGGAGAAGTTATGAGGCGCCTGTGCAGACATGAAAGCGGCGTGGTGTAAATGTCAGCGCCGTTTCCTGTTTGATTCGCCCCTGCAGCGGCATCTCGGTGCTGATCCTGAAGCAGCGCTGGATCTCCTCGCTCCAGTTCCAGTCGCTGAAGGAGATCAGCGCCGGCAACGTCTACATTACCAACAACAGCCAGCTGTGCTACTACAACACCATCAACTGGACCAGCCTGTTCCGCACCGGCAGCCAGAAGGTCCTGATCCGCAGCAACCGGGACTCCAGGGAGTGCAGTGAGTTCTGGACTTTACTACGCTGCAGCACAGCACACGGTGTCACGGTGAAACGTGTCCTCTGCATTTAACCATCACCCTTGGTGAGCAGTTGACGCCATGACAGGCGCCCGGGGAGCAGCGTGTGGGGACGGGACCTTCATCATGGGGACCTCAGTGGCACCTTCGGAACCTTCTGATTACGGGGCCGCTTCCTTAACCACTACCACTGCCCCATACACACAACATGCACACAAACATCTACACACATGATATAAACGGATGAATGTGGTACGTTTGATGGCTTCAGACCGGAGCTGAACATAATCCTATGCGCTACATGTCGTATTGGGGACTACCGAGGTACAGTCCGTCCAGAAAGTATCGACAGCGTATCCATTTTATCACATACAGCCTTGTTCCAAAATGAAATAAATCTTTTTTTCTGAATTTTACACACATTTTTGTGTAGACTGGCACACACCGCATTAAGAGTGAAATTTAGTTGACCTTTGCATGGTGTGATGCGTTCTTGCACAACCAATAGAAACAAAGCATTGAAACGAAGATGGAGGTGAAGTTGAGTACAGTCCGGATTATCAACACTGTATGGAAGGAGAAAATGGAGAAGGAGAAAAGTGGAAGAACCCATAAAGTTCCTGACATTATACAGACCTCTGGAATGTTTGATTTAGCAGCATAAACCACATATTTATAATTGAATTTAACATGACAGTGTGGGTCATATTTATAATTTAGTTTAAAATCTGCTAATTCGTTCGATTTTTAGATTGATGTGCTCAGAAACCTCGACATGTAATAATTTCAGTGGGGGAGTTTCCGGATTACGGTACGATTGGTTGAATTTGCGCTCTGTGAAGACATCTGGCCGCTGTTAAATTGTGCCTGTCGAGTGGGGGGGCAGCGAACCTACAAACAGCACAATTACGGGGAATAAGTGGCACCGCGTGGAAACCGAGGCGAGTGGCTGACGATGCCGACTGCACGTTGGAGGAGGTCTGTGAAAAGGAGCTAATGAAGACGTCCACCGGCTCAGTGTGTGTGTGAGTGTGTGTGTGTGTGTGTGTGTGTGTGAGTGTGTGTTCGCCCGCGGTGCAGCCGCTGATGTAATTAGCGCCTTAATGACAGTGTGGTGTTCGGGATCAATGGCTCCGTTTGTGGACTCATTCATTAGGCTCCTGGCCGCCAATCGATCAGGGTTGGTTTAGACAGCGAGGGGAGAAGATCCCAGGCTTCGGCGCGGCCATGTGACAGGCGTGGTGAGGATTAGCGGCCGGCTTGAGCCGTCAGACAGACAGGAGTCGTCCCTGCGCCCTGTCCCTGTGTGGCCCATTAAAAGGTCACTCGTCCCTGGCTGCTGTTGTCTGTGATCTGTTGCAGGTGTCACCATCGATCGGGGATCAACCAGGAACTATGCAGGAACTTTCCAGCAAAACTTGGCAATCCCGCGAAGCCCGAGGCCATGCTGGCAGAGTGTCCCGCAAACTTCACGAACTTTGCCACGGTTTTTCACTGCTTGTCTTCTCCTTTGTGTGTGTGCAGCCCAAGATCAGATGGTGTGTGACCATTTGTGCTCGGACACGGATGCTGGGGACCAGGACCGGACCAGGTCTCTCCTGTCGCCACTTCAGCAGGGGACGCACGTGCGTGGAGTCCTGCAGTCTGTATGAAGGGTGAGCAGGATATTTTCTGCCGGCCAGATGACCATGTTTTTATACGCAGGGGAGGAGCCTGTAGGCATGATGACAGCTTCCTCGATCTGGACTATTTAAACCCTCCTGTCAATACGTGGCGATGTTATTATTCATCTTGATGTTCTGTTGCTGGGTCACATCACATCTGTTTCATCTAATTCCTCAACTTACTGATGTTCTTCAGAATTTAGCATTTGGGGTTCATCCAAAGTTGCTTTCACAGGAAGTGAAGCAGCAGCGGGCAGCCATGAAAGGTGCCTGCAGAGAAGTGTGTGGGGACCTCAAGGGGACCTCGGTCGCACATTGACGATTCAGGATTCTAACCAGCAACCTTCTGATTACGAGGAGTGTTGAAACGAATCTCATGAGGCAGACGCGGACGATTCAGAACATTTTGGATTATTTCAGAATGACGTTTTTTTGGTGGTTTTCTAGTTAAAAGTAGTGCCGGTTGGGACCGTGGTGCCCTGATCTGTGTACAGCGCCACTCCGGGTACGAGTTTGGCCTCGTCCACACGGACATTTGAAATGAACGCCCACTGAACGGCGTACACGTTTTTTGTTGGGCTTTGTGGCTGGATTCGGTTTAAGGTTCGTCATGATGTCCATAGAAATTGATGGTTAAATACAGAGGACACGTTTCACCGTGTCACCGTGGTGCAGCGCTGCAGTGTCTCACATTGACAATCACTTCACATTGATAATTGAGACATTGACAATCGTAATGGAATCGAATAGTGAGAGCAGTGAAGGGTCCCACCATTGCAGCAAGTGAACTCATGTTTTGTAAGTTTGTAAGATATATACTGGTATTTCTGGTAGTTGATTCCTTATAATAGAAGCTTTCACTGAGAGTGAAATTGTCACCCGGATACAGTCCTGACACATGCAACTACAGATGTGGAATATAGGTTTTTTTTTTATTATTCTATTCTTTTAATTTAGCATGGTACTTTAATATACTGATAAAATACTACAAATAAAACCATTACAAGATATCCAGAGCAGATTTAATAAACAAAAAATAAATAAAATATGCTTCAAATCCCATTGAGACATACCGTTTTGGATTTTGGGCTAGAAATAAATATCCACAGCACTCCTATCTCTAAAGTATCTTAAATTGTTTTTGGAATGACTGACAATGACGTCATGTTCCATGTGGCTCCACCCCCAAATGACACGCTCCCTCTCCCCTGAGTATTAGGGTCTGTGTCTGTATCATGGGCACCCTGGTAAGGTCCCAGACCCGTATGGTGCAGTTGGCATTTCCTCTTGCACTTCCGGGTTGTGGGTTCCTCATCACGTTCCTCACAGGGTTCCTCACAGGGTTCCTCACAGGGTTCCTCACAGGGATCCTCACAGGTGTAACGAGCGTCAGAGTGTCGTGTGATCTGGAGTCTACAGAGCTGTTCTCCAACGCCTGCACTGAGGATCCCCCGTGTCCCCGCGCTGGTATGTGCCACCTGCTGCGGAACTTTGATTACGTAGACACGAGGACCCCTGGACTGTGTGTGAAGCGGCGGGTGGTGGTGCCAGAGAAGTGGGGACCACAGTTCCCCCTTCAGCGAGTAGCGTGGTGGATGATTGGACCCTTTTGCTGTTTAAGTTCTCATACTGGAGATGAACTGTGAGTTCATTTCCTCTCACTCCACCTCTGACCTTTCAGGTATATTTATCTCCATATTTTTTTTTAAATACCAAAACGTTAACATCTAGACCCATTTATTTTTGCAACAAAAAAAAAGGAATCAAATTATTGATGAGCAGAACGGACTGGTTCTAGACTGGTTTCAGAGAAGCTCCGGCTCAGCTCGGCTTGGCAGCATTTAAACATTTTCTGGTGGACCCCGTTATTCTGAAAGCGTGGCATCAGAGGGCCCAGGCTTTTCTGATGTCTTGTTCCTCGCTCTCCCCATTTCATCCAAGTTCATACAGTTAGAGACAGTGGAGGAACACTTTGAAGCCCTCATGACAGATGAAAGGACGCTCAGATGTGTATTAAGATTTGTTCATCACTCCGATTTCTGAAAGGCTTGTTGTCTTTGGCGCACGTTGCCGCGACCGTATCGCGCTCGGTCCTCCTCTCTTGTTGATTTTTGTTTCCAGCCTGGACGGTTTGAGGGTGACTTTGAAGTGGGAGTAAACTGCGGCGCTTTGAAGATAAGAAACGCTGGCCAGTCAGATCAGACGCTCACGCCTCAGCGCCCACTCTGGGAACGGAGACGTGCTCCACGGGAAACTTTGGGCACTTTTCCCCAAAGGCGAAGGGGTGTTTTCTGGCCGGGCGAAGGAGAACCTCGCGTGGACGTGCGAACACGTACACCACTCCGCAGGGATGCGGGGCAGGATTACAGTGCGCCGAGAAGGTTTAATTAAAGCGCCGCGGCTGCGGCCCGGGTGCTGGGAGCGGGAACAGGCCAAATTCCCATTAATCCGCCCGTCTGCGCCTCCGGAACCCACGTCCGAGCGGGAAATGCACGTTCCCCTCGCCAGGGAGGCGCGGGAACAAAAGGCCTTTGTTGGATGTGATTCTGCCTCCGTATCTCCCAGACAAAGGGCCGCTCTGTTCCCCGGATCTTTTTTTATTGGAAGACCCCTCCGCTCGGACGTGGGTTCTCTTCGTTTGCGAGGAGGTGTGTGGAACATCTGGCCGTTTGCTACTGGAACCGCCGGTCCATCTGCTGAGGATTTACTTTAAACAAAAAGCTGCGACAGGCTTGTTAAACATCGCAGCGTTATTCCATCAAAGACTCGGATTTACCGCGTGCGTCGCGGTGTAGGATGGAGAACAGAAATATTTCCATTCATTCTTCTATTAGTCCTGAAAAAGGAAGGTCCACGTCCACGAGTCTCAGGCAGTTGTCAGCCTGGACCCCCTCATCTTCTTTGTTAAAAGCAGCTTGAATGGACTCTGGTTCTGTTTAGGCTCGCAGCCACATCGAGTCGTGTGACAGATGATCGAGGACGGTGGCCTCATTTCAGTCCCCACTTACTGCCGTCTTTGTGCCTGTAATTGTCCTTCGTAAGCCCTAAAAAATTATTATTCACATTTGCCTGGACATGTTTTCCTTCAGCCATGGGGCACACCAGTCTACACCTGCTTCATGTTCTCTGGGTCCTCATGGACTCCTCTAGACCTCTGAAGTTCTCCTCTACTATCTGGAGAATCTGGTGACGCGCTTTCGCTCCCTGAAGTCCAACACAGAGAGAATGAGGAGGAGCTTCTTCCCATTAAAGCATTTCACTGCATATCATACAGTGTATGACTGTGTTCGTGACAAATAAAGTTCGAATTTGATCTGGCTTCGTATGGTGACTTCATGGATCTGCGTTCTAGCAGTGATGTTTGTGGTCTGCACCGTCCTACATTGCTCACCTGTCCTTGGTAGGACCTTGCAGCTGTAGGTCTGTAGCTCCTGACAGTGATACCACATGTGTGGGACGTGAATCAGCATCTTGACTCTTTTTTTGGTTGTTTTATTTGGTGATTCTGTTGATCGGGGACATGGTACGGACCGGAGCTCCATGTCCAGAGCTCTGTTGATATGGAAGAGAATCGTCCCTCTCGTGCCAGGCTTGGACGGCTTGCGGAGCCCCCAGGTGCCGTTCTGGTCGCGGCCATCTGGCCAGAAGGAACAAGAGAGAAGAATCTCTGTCCACCCCCCGGGAGACTGTGCAGGAAAAGAGTGTTTGTCGATTAATTATAATGGCATTAATTATTCATGGATCCCGTCGCTCCACTGTTTAGCATATTGACCCGGCTGAAGGCTTAACTTAATCACAGCAGACTCCAGCTCCCCGAGGCACCACAGCACCAGCAGTGGAAGTTACGGACCTGCAGCCTCAGAGAAGTTGCGAGATGGTGGAGGGAAGCCCACGTGGAGAATTCGGCTCTTTTTTCAGCTTCTCAGCTTCATTTATCAGCATTTATCATGGACGGTAGCTTAAACGAACCTGGTTTAGTGAGGAATTCTGCTTTCTCTGCTCAGAAATGTGGCCTGACAAGACCAGCGCGTGGATACGGGGAATCCGGGCTGTTATTCTGTTATTATATTCCATGAACTTTAATACATAGAAAAACACCCCCCCTGTACATTTACATTTACATTTAAGGCATTTAGCAGACGTCCTTATCCAGAGCGACTTACAACGTGCTTCCATGTCACCATGGATGAAGTGGTCAGTTCTGGTTCACCAGGACCCCCAACTATGAATACAATCTTTTTATTCACTCTGTTCTAGTTTCTATACAGAAGTCAGACAAGAAGAAGGTCACAAGTTCATCTAAATCTTCTCTAAAGAGGAAGGTCTTGAGCTGCCGTGTGAAGGTGCTCAGTGACTGAGCTGGAAGTTCATTCCACCACCGAGGGGCCAAGACGGAGAAGAGTCTAGATGAGCGTCTTCCTCGTACCTTCAGAGATGGAGGGACCAGGCGAGCAGTACTGGAGGCTCGGAGTATACGAGGTGCAGTGTGAGGTGTAATAAGGGCTGTGAGGTAGGATGGTGCTACTCCATGTTTGGCTTTGTAGGCCAGCATCAGTATTTTTAACCTGATGCGTGCAGCTACTGGGAGCCGATGGAGGGAACGTAGCAGAAGGGTGGAGTGGAGAACTTGGGAAGGTTGAAGATCAGTCGTGCTGCTGCATTTTGTATGAGTTGTAGAGGCCGGATGGTACATAGTGGTAGACCAGCTAGAAGGGATTAAAGCCGTAAAAAAGGAATCTTCACCGTAAAGAATGATTCGGTGTTTTAAATGTCTTTTTGGCGTCGGGTGGTGAAGAGCTTTTGGAATCACCTCTGTTCTTGAAGCGAGCTGAGATCATAAACGATCCTTGACCCAACAAAAGTGATGTTACTCAGCTATCATGCTCTAATGAGAGAAGTGTTAATTGCTGCTCATTATGGCCTCTCCCGAGTGCGGCATTTCCATTTTAAATCTGATTGAATCTTCTGCCTCCGCAGGGACGTCCGCGAGTTCGCCAACGGCTCGGCGTGTCTGGAGTGCGACAGCCAGTGTGAGAAGACGGCGGATAAATCTCCGACCTGCCACGGCCCGGTAAAACGTGCTTTCAGCGCTCTCATCCCCTCCCTCCTGGCTGTCCGTCAGGCCGCCGCCCGTGCGTGATTAACGCCGTGATTTATGCAGCGGGCCAATCACCGGAATCGACTGTTTATTTATGTATTCGCCTTTTTATGTGGGCTTCGGGATGCATATTCATGCGCGTTATTTTTGCATGAAAGGCCCTGGCTGGCACTGGCCGTACAATAACCGTAAATCAGACATCCGGACGGACGGGTTGTGTAGACGCCGCAGCGCGCCGATGCTCTTGTTATTTACAGCTGTTAATGTTAATTGTGGATTTGTGCCGCATATTCTGTTGGAAATAATCATTTCTTCACAGATAAAGCAAGACCGACGACAGTCACGCTTGATTATCTCTGTGAATTTTATTTAATGAAGTTAATATTTAAATATTATAGTATTACGTAAATACAGACAAACTCTACCTAATGGACAGAACAAATAGGCGTCACACGGAACATGACCTGCGGGTTTTTGTAGGCCAGTCCCCGCCCCCTGCCGTGGCTTTACGTGGACCCTCCTCTCCCTCTCTCCTTCAGGGCCCGGACCAGTGCGCCAAGTGCCTGCACCTCAAAGACGGACCCAACTGTGTGGAGAAGTGTCCCGACGGCCTGCAGGGCACCAGCAGCTTCATCTTCAAATACGCCGAAGCCAACAACGAGTGTCACCCCTGCCATGCCAACTGCACTCAGGGGTGAGCAGGAGTGTGTGTGTGTGTGTGTGTGTGTGTGTGTGTGAGATGGTGCTTAGATTTGTGGAAAATTCCTGAGAATTTGAAACGCTTCACTGTGAGTCATCATACACCACGATCACGCCACAGATCACACACACATACACACACACACACTCACACACTCTCAGAATCCCTGCTGGACGCAGGGCCCATCAGATACACTCATCTCCAGCTGCTGTGACAGTCATACAACTTTGGGGAATTGAAGAACAATCCAGCTTAGTCCTTTACACACACACACACACACACACATTCTTATTTTATCTCAGCCTCTGTGAGGATTCCCTCTCTCTTTCTCACACATTCTCTCAGTCCGTCTCTATCTCTCGCTCGGGAGTGGATCATGATTCCGAAATCAAAGCCCCGCCCCCCTCCCGCTCCGGGGCCTTCTGACACAGCGCTCCCCCTTCATCTCGGCGGTGACAGCCATCGCCAGCGGTTACTGTCAGCCAGCTCACTGATCCCCGCCGCGCCGTGCTCTGATTACTGAGTGCCGCGGTTGCCGCGGTGACAGTCTGCGTTTGGCTGTCATGACCCTGGGCCGACACGGGGCCCGGGAGATTAGCATCGGCGCTCCGCCCGCGCGGCCAAACAGAGAGCGGCGCCTGTGGCCCCCGATGCAGCGGAGGACCGGAGCCAGCGCGGGTCTGCAGGCTTCTTCAGCTGATGGTCCACAGGAACCAGATCATCAACTCAACAAACGCCAAGCTGCTGATCCCTTCAAACCATGATCAGATCGGGTCCACGTTCCCAGCGTAACCGGCCGGGTCGTGCACCGCTGCTGCCACTCTGCGGGGCGTGGCTTAGTGAAGGACTTGTGACACCAGAGCCAGTGACCAGGGTTTATTTTCAGTAGAAAATTCATTCGCTAAAGAGACAAAGGAGAATCTGCTCATTTTTTATATATACAAAACCGAGCAATTAAACACCATAAATCTCAAAAAGATAAAAGAGCATGACGCTGATGGAGCGTGCTCGGGCGCCCCGATAGATATACATCAAATTTTTAGAAATATAACGTGAAATACCACAAACAAACATAAAAAATGAAGCATTTCTTTCAGCCGTTACATCAGCGTGGGCTGGTCTGGGTCTCCACAGCCCCGATACCTGGACTGTCCTGGACTTTCCTGGACTGTCCACCTTTGGCAGCTACCATGGAAACCCGGTCATCCTGGTTCCACTGATGTGGCTGAGTTTTGGCGTGTTGGAAACGATATTCGTACGTGTTTGTGCGTTGTTGTAAACCTGCTTCATGTTTAAGCTGGAGGAAGCTCCTCCACGTCCCGCCTGCCATGTCCTGTCAGGCCTCGTCGCGGTTTTAACGAGCGCTGAGGCGCGGCACGCCGTCGCCGACCAGACACCGCGGATCGCTGCTTTAATTGCTTTCTAATTGCCAATTTGCCGCCGCTTAAGCCTCATGTCATTGTGAAGGGTTCTGCGGAGATGGATTTAATTTTCCCATCCCGCCATTTTTTTTTTTTTTTTATTAATTTATGGTGTAATTTGAACCCTGTTGCTGTCGTCAGGACAACCACGTCTCCGCTACCGTCTCCGAACGCTCCTTCTTCTTGAACATGATGACATGTAAATTACTGGTCAGCTGAAAGTGACTCTTCTCTCCTGTTCCAGCTGCACCGGGCCCGGCATCCAGGACTGCGTGGGGATGATCGACAGGTACGGGAAATTACACAGCAACACAGCGCCTGATTGGCTGTCAGTCTGGGGGGCGTGAAAGGTCACCGGCTTGATTAGAGTCCCTCCCTCCGGAATCTCGTTACACGCGGCCAGCAGAATTCCGGCTGGGAGTCGGTGTCCCTGCACTCCACATCTTTTGATGTTTTCTGCGTTTGCTTAAGCGCCTCTTGCTCACTGGAGTCTCCGGGAGGGGAGAGAAGCGAGAGGGAAGCGAGACGCAGTAGTAATAAAACCAAGTAACTGTGCGAGGGCGAGCCGCACCGCCTGATGAACGGCCGGGACGCTTTATTCCTCCACGAGACCAAAAAATAATAATAACTCTACCAACAATCTGGCCCCGAGGGGTTCAGCAGGGGAACGAGTTCGGCGAGCGGAGAAGGAAACCGCAAGGCACTCGGCCGGGTTGGGATTAGTTGGCCTTCCTGGAAACGTCCCCGCACCCGAGATCATTAAAAAATTGGACATCATGTCCCCGCTGTGGGAACCCCACGCACGCACGCCACGAGAACACGATGATTCCGTACATGTCTTTTGGGATATTTGTACACGCAGGATGTGGAAGTAGATGGACTAATGATCAACGCGACCTGAGGTGCGCGGCACAGGTGACCACACCCACTACAAACATCATCATGCTGGCTATCAAGCCTTCTGGTGGGTGACCTGGTGAGTTAGTTGGTTCCGACGGCTCCCGTTCCCTGTCCAAGTCAGTCGGTTTTGTCAGGTACTGTGTCAGCAGGGACAAGAAGGTTCGACCTGAGGGGAGCAGATGGCCATATTACCACTTTACACTGTGGCCATAAAACGAGAAGGACCACAACATCTGAACATTCGAAACAATCAGAGGTCCTTCACCTTCATCCGCACAGTTACATTTACGGCATTTACCAGACGCCCTTATCCAGAGCGACTTACAATCAGTACTTACAGGGACAGTCCCCCCTGGAGACACTCAGGGTTGAGTGTCCTGCTCAGGGACACGATGGTAGTAAGTGGGGTTTGAACCTGGGTCTTCTGGTTCGTAGGCGAGTGTGTTACCTGCTAGACTACTACCACACAGTTCTTATCTTCAGACTCACACAGATCTTTTACATCAAACCTTTTTCTAGTAGACAATGATTTAGCACCCAGTTTCATTTTCTCCTAAAGTATTGAAATCCCGTCTGGGCAGTGAGTTATGGCAATAGCTTGTTTTGTGTTCAATAAGAGGTGAAGGACTGAGGACTTCTTCTTCTTTCCCCTTCAGAACCCCCTTGATTGCAGCCGGGGTGATCGGGGGACTTTTTGTGGTGGTCATTGTGGCACTGGGTGTTTCCATCTACATCAGACGCAAGAGCATCAAGAAGAAGAGGGCCCTGCGGCGCTTCCTGGAGACAGAGGTGAGGGAACGTGTAGACAGACATGATGCCTTCTTCATGTGCTCTTACTTCCTGCCAAACTGAAGCAGCTGATCTTGGGATCCATTTCTGGAAAGACATCATAAATCATTCGCCTGCGGCAGTCGTCGTAACTCTCCTTTTACCATCTACAGCGTTTACCAGGTTAAAACACAAGGTCATTGTGACCAAAGAACCTCACAGGGTTGCACCGGGTTTGGATTTCAGGATTAAGAATAAGCGTGTTCTACCAGGACTGTATTAACTGTTACCTTTTTCCGGAAAATGAATATAGAACCACGCTGTTTAGAACCATGCTATATACAACCACATCATGTCGAAATATGTAGTGTATATAGTGAAAAGTGAAGTGATTGTCATTGTGATACACTGCAGCACAGCACACGTGCTGTACACAGTACACAGGGGAGCAGCAGTGTGGGGACGGTACCTTCATCAAGGGCACCTCATTTGCACCTCTAGGCCACCGCTGGCCCTATATATATATATATAACCATACTGTATATAACCACACTGTGTAGAACCATGGCGTGTACAACCACATCTGTGTAGAACAACACCATGTAGTAATACACCATATATTATCACATTGTATATAACCATGGTGTATAGAACCACGTTATTTGGTAATACATTATATAGAACCACAGCATATAGAACCACTCCGTATAGAACCACACTGTGTAGAAGAACACCCTCTAGTAATAAGCCGTATAGAACTACTTTGTGTTGAACAACACCATGCAGTAATACAATATATATATAACCACATCGTATAGAACCATGGTGTATAGAACCACTCTGTATAGAACCACGCTGTGTAGAAGAACACCATCTAGTAATAAGCCGTATAGAACCACTTTGTGTTGAACAACACCATGCAGTAATACAATATATATAACCACATCGTATAGAAGCATGGTGTATAGAACCACTTTATGTAGTAATACACCATATAGAACCATGGAATATAGAACCACACTGTGTAGAACCACGTCTTGTGAAACCGTGCCGTATCATTTAAGGATTTATGGTTATAGGTGACTCTACACTGACATACTTGTGAACCTGCAGGTGGTCATGTGACTTCTCATTACCAGGAACATTATCAGCAGCATGCACACCCACACACACATACACACACCCACACTCACACACCCTCACTCCACCAGCACAATCACCACAGGAGCCATGGTGTCAGGGGAGCTTAGGCTCCTCTCTCCAAACAAAGCAGAACCAAGATGCATTTTGTAAGTGTGTGTGTGTGTGTTCTGGGAGAACTGCCCAGCGCGGTTCTATCGCTGGTATTAAAAGCGTTTACGTGATGCTGCTGCTACTCGCTGGAAACGAGCTCTAGGTGTTGAAGCAGCAGAGCGCCACGCCCAGAAGAGTTTATGGCCATAAAATGCCCACGGCCGCAGGAGAACAGAACAACGGAGTGTGACGCTGCTGCGGCTAAAGCGATAATGATGATGCGTTCTTGGCATTTCAGGGGTGGCATTGGTGGGATAAATGCTAATGTATGCACGACTGACCCCTGACCCCCACCCCCCAGTGGCGCAGAGTGTAGCCAACATTAGATCTTAATTCGAACAGAGGAACCTATAAAGAAATTTGGTGTTTCCTCCATTACCTCACAGATGAGGCACATAAAAAAACAGAAGATAAAAGTCCTGATGTTCCTTGGAGCCCTTTCACCCTGTGACATGTGACGTTATACCCGTCCTTGGAATGAAACGTCTGTGGGACATTTGACCAAAATAAACAAGAAGGATGACGCAGCCCCTGGGATGAGCATCTGTGTGTGGAGATGTTAAGGTGGGGAATTGTTATTCCAATGAGCCTGGTGTGATCTCACAAGCATCTGAACAGATTTAGGCAGCAGCGACTGGGGTTTGTTGGGTGGAAGGGACATCTGAGACCTTCACACCTTCTCTTCTCTTTATAATGTTCCTTAGACGTTACATTTTCATTCACGGCATTTACCAGACGCCCTTATCCGGAGCGACAATCAGTACAATCAGTAGTTACAGGGACAGTCCCCTCCTGGAGACATTCAGGGTTAAGTGTCTCGCTCAGGGACACGATGGTAGTAAGTGGGGTTCGAACCTGGGTCTTTCTATACTTCAATGAATACTGAGAAAAATGTTGCAAATAAACACCTCATTTCACTCATCAATTCGTTCATAAATGTGTTTATTTTCCGGTTAATTTATCTAGTGCTGAACCTCGGACATTTTAATAACCATCACAAACTGATTACCTAGAAATGAATTACCGAGATCAACAATAGACATTAGAAAACCATCAGAAGGGTTGCGTTTTTGTCACGGTTGCCAGGAAAGCAGGACGCATACGCATGACTCATGAGACAGGGACACAAGACATCACCTAACAAACGACCCGATGGGGACCAGGCACAAACAGGGCAGCTTTAAACATGCATACACAGGTGAGAACAATCTAGAATCCGGGGAACACCTGATTCTAACCTCGGATTTCCCATTCCGGACAGGAACCTGACAATTTTCCTTCACTATGCGTCCATTGGAAAACAGCAGCATTGTCTCCTTTGTTAATGTGCACGACCCTGCGACACATTGGATTTTAAATGAACAGATGAGAGCCTTTGGTTGGTTAATGACTGTGGTGAAGCTTCGCAATCTCATCTTTCCGTGTACTTGCACACGGTGAGTTGAAAAAGAAAGTTCGTTCTGACTTTTGACCTTGATGTCCATAAAAGAACTAAAGAGATCAGTGAAAAGACCACATCTGAGTTTAAAACATTGCAGGCTGACCATCTTCCAGAGTGAACGGCTGGAATCATTTTTTTGTATATTTCCTCAGCTCTACTTCTGCAAATATGTGGTGTGAAGGGTGCTGTCAGTCAGGAGGCAAATTGCAGTAAAAAGTGCAGGAAGATGAAGCCCTGTGTGAACCTGCAGCAGTGTGACATGCCGGTTGAAACCTGCCTCCTGCCATCTGTGCTTTATGTGGAGTGAGAGGCAACTTCTGCAGACGTGCTAGATGTGGAGATGTACAGACTCTGTAGCTCTATAAATAATAATTGATGTAGGGCTCCGGTTCGAGTGTATTTTACAGCCCGCTTCTCTGGAACTATCATGCTGGACATCAGGGAAGTTTCAGCACCATTAGTCTGAGGGTGAGTCTGGACAGCTCCCGTTCTGTTGCTCTGCCAGAAGCTTTCAGCACCACCACAGCCATGGACAGCTCCGCAGTGCCGCTGGAGATCCCTCTGGTTCTGCAGGAACTGCACAGATCCTCGGCAATTCCCATCACTCTGCAACGTATAGAGCCTCAGTGGTTCTGCTCTCTCTCTCTCTCCCTCGCTGCCTCTCTAGCCAGGCACCCGTGGGGTTTTATTATCGAGGGTGTGGTCACGGTGTGTGAAGACTCTCTCACTGACGTTGGATAAGTACAGGAGTGTGTGTGCACTCTTCAACCACAACATTAAAACCACATGTCTAGTATAGTGTAGCTGTCACAGTTGCATGGAAATTGAGGACTCTATCGCTCGACTTATACACACAAATGGGGATTTATTACAAACAAAGAAACAAAGCGTGCATGGTAGCACTGGACAGGACACATAAGACACGCAATGACCCGACAAAGACAAGATGCATGACTATAAATTAACCCACGTGAGGCTATGTAATAAACTAAGCGCCGCGAGCTCTTGCTGTGATGGCAGCATTTCACACTCTTGTCTTCCCTCTACAACGGGGACGGTTTCCAGCAGTCCTGAAGGTTTATGCTGTTCACTGACAATAGTGAACAAAGCAGCCATGAAGGTAAAAACATAATTCACGTTGAATCAAACCTGCTTCACTTTCTCCTCATACAACCAACACTAAATATTAGATTCCCCGAAAAGGAAAAGGGGGCATCCAGATTTTTGACTGGTAGTAGATGTAATACTTACAATATATATATATGTTGTATGTGTTAGTATTTTAGGATAAGTAGACTCTGGCACAGTCCTGAATATTTCTGGCTGTTTCTCATTGCTCTGTAAATAGACGTGATTTATTTGTATCCACGTATTCCATTTTTCAAGGCATTCAGCTACATCCTGCAGTGCTTCTGCAGTGGTTACAGCTCCACAAACTCCTTCCTTAAATAGCATGACTTGCTCCTCTGTGCTATCCAGAGATCCTGACCTCCATGATTCACACAAAGGGGTTGCTGGTGGAGAGGCGTGGGTTGTGTTCCGACTGTTTTTCTACCCGTGTGTGTGTGTGTGTGTCCCCAGTATTGTCTCTTTTACTTTATTGAGGTTTACCCCCATTCCTCTCATTGTTTCTACTCGACGGCTTGAGATTGTGGATCTAATATATAATGAAACTGTTTTATCCCGCTGCCCACTGAGTAATGTCGATTTGGAATTATGATCATATAATCGGCCCGCCCTGCGCTACGCCCACATTATGCAGAATCCAGTTCGGCGGTGGAGAGTTCGACCACCTTGTTAATCTCCTCTTATATACTGCTTTATACTGAAAAGGTTGCTGCAGACCAATTGTACCCGTAGTGGTCATCCAACCCCCACAAGACATTCCATTTGTGGACCTTTTGGCCTCCTGGTGATTGTTCTTGTTTAAGAGGGAGAGACCATGGTTAGGGGTGTAAAATGATCATGATAAGTTGTGAAGTTCGCGCTTTATATCCTAAACCCTTACAAAGGTGACGACTGTCAAAAAAATCACACAATCAGTAGTGAGTGGGAAATATTGAATATTGTACCGCTGTCCATACAGGGTCCAACACGGTGTTAAAAAGCTCGTCTCGTCTTTGTGCATCGTCTCGTGAGCTGAGCTGCGTGTATAATCTCGCAGACCTTCGCTTTCTTTCTCTATGCTGTAGTGAGGCAGGGAGGACACGGGATGGGAGTCTGGTCCTGCCTACAGGCCCCTTGATCTTTCAGGGTTTAAATTCCTCAGACGGCTACATGCATTTCCGGTGAAAAGTTTACACTCACTCATCAATGTCATGGTGCTTTTGGACTTTCCGTGACTTCTTTGACTATATGATGGGAATGTGTGGCTGTGATGCCGAGAGGAGAGAAGGTGCAGGATGGTCTTCCTTGTGGGACGTGTCCCATAAACCTTCTGAGTTACGTTTGGGGTACATCGGCTCACAGTGAAGATCAGACCAAGACTGAAAACTGAAAATAGTGAACACTGGCTAAACTGAAAAAATGAATCTGTCACACCTAATAGTTTAGCATATGAATGTTTGGTTTAAATTATTACAGAAATATTGGAAAAAAGGTAGGGTCACACACCAGCAAAAGAAGAAAGGAGCACATCTGCGCGTGTAATAGAGCTGTTTAGTTGTGATTTATTGAAGGTCTCTGCTTTATAATAATAATTCATGAACATTCACAAAGATGTTGTTAAAATTCAGTTTCTCACACCCACACACACACACACACACACACACACACACACAGGTGTTTGAGAGGGTTATTGATCATACTCTGCACTTGTTCTCGCTCAGCTGGTGGAGCCGCTCACCCCCAGTGGCACCGCCCCCAACCAGGCCCAGCTACGCATCCTCAAGGAGACCGAGCTGAAGAGGGTCAAGATCCTGGGCTCTGGGGCCTTTGGAACAGTCTATAAGGTTGGGTGTGTCCATGCATGTGTGTGTGTGAGAGAGAGAGAGTTAAATCATTTTAATACAGTTTTAAAGGAATAAATCCTGCTGTCCAGCATCTGTCAGAACAAAATGTCATAAAAAATCCAGCTCATCCCAGACAGGTTGATGTGCAGATGCAGATTGATATCAGGGGCAGTGGTGGCCTAGCTGGTAAGGAATCAGACTTGTGAGCAGAAGGTTGCGGGTTCGAATCCCAAACCGCCAAGGTGCCACTGACGTCCCCTTGACAGATTTCACTGCGTCACTGTTTTATTTTTGAAAACTTATTGCAATTCATGCTATTTTCTTGTGAGTTTTCTTATATTGTGAGCTGTTCGGATCAGAGTACAAAGAATGAAATGAAACAATTATGCTGAAACTTAAAGGTGAATTGAACTCCTTCTTGTAACTTGTTATGCAGAATTGAACTATTCATGTTATACAGAATACATTTTTAATGCAGTAAATATTATAATATAATGTATGTTAAAAGTCTGGTTTTCACCTTTTCTTTTAGGGCATCTGGGTCCCAGAAGGAGAGACGGTGAAGATCCCAGTGGCCATAAAGATCTTGAACGAGACCACGGGGCCTAAAGTTAACGTGGAGCTTATGGATGTGAGTTGGGGTGCGGTGCAAGTCATTCTGTGGTGTGTGTGTGTGTGTGTGTGTGTGTGTGTCGGACAGAAAGAAATGGAAATTCACACATTTTCCTTCCTGAATTTCTTCACATCTGAATCACACAACATCTGCCCTTTCACAGCATTTCACAAACTCCCCACTACAGCTCCTGCAGAAAGGTTGCACATCTCAGAAGCCATTATAACGCAGGTCAAACACACCCCGTTAAACACCATCTATAAATCTCCATAAAAGGAGCCGCTTTAAGGGAGGACCCCGCCCCCCACCATCGGACCTGCCCCTAAGCGAGGGACGCTGGGACGACCTTCACTTGCCTTTGAGGCGGCCGGCTCTCGGTTAAAGGCAGACGGGCGTGGGAAACTGGCATAATTGAAACGGCCCCCCGGTCCGTCCCCGTCTCCACTCTCGGCAGGAAACGGCATTCAAAACGCCAGCCTGACTCCCGCTGCGGCCTGCCGGCGTCTCGCTAATCACATGACGTGGGATGGTGGGGTATTAATGTCTAGGTGGCTTTCCAGTGTCCTCACAAGGTGGAGGTGTTTTGCTGGTCTCTTCTAGGGAAGTAGATTTACCTAAAAAATATATAAAAGGTTCATTTTTGGGGCACCACAACAGTACTGAGAGAAGGATAAAGAAAGGCCCAGGAATTCTCAGAATTAGCCCGTATAAAATTAAAACGCAGGACTCAAGAAAAGTTATATTTATCAGTTTACCAACTGAGCATTAGGTCATGCTGCGCCGCAGAAGAACGCAACGTTTGTTCGTTATAATAATTAGTATGCCCTGGATAAGTTTTTCTATTTCGTAATGGAGATATTACACCAGGTCCTTTTCAAATAGAGAGGCAGAAGGTGTGTGTTTCTGATATTGTAGTCATGTCGCCGTCTCTGACCTCTGGTGACCCCAGTCCAGCCGGCCATTCACTAAACAGTCTTTTTATGCAAGCTATATCTGTTACGAGTTTTTAACGTTTCTTCTAAAGAAACCTTTTATCCATAAACAGAGCAACTTCTTCTTTATTTTCCTCTGGCCCAGGTGTCACCAGGACATTTACTATTGATTTCGGTGGCTTTGGGATTTTGGTACCCATGAGGTTACGTGTCCATGTTTGGATTGTGAGCAAAAATGCCAATGTCCCCAGGAGATTAAAACACACACACACACATACACATACACACTCACTCACTCACACTCCCTGTGGTTGTGGGTCTATCAGAGTGTGGAGTGCAGATCTGGGGAGGAATGAGTTTGAGAGACGGCCCGGGGTCAGACAGAGTAATGGAGGTCAGTTGAGCTGAGGGAGATGAGTGAAACACACACACACACACACACACATTCTGTTTCTCTCACAACTTGTGCCACATTTTCTTTCGCATGACAGACACACATGGTCTCTCTCTCTCTCTCTCGCACCCTCATCATGTTTTTCCAGGGATTTGAAATCGCAGCCACTTCTCAGCCTTTCATTTACTGCTAACAAGGCAGCTTCACACTGCACTTCACTGCAGACACTGCAGACACTGGAGGGGTGTGTGTGTGTGTGTGTGTGTGTGTGTGTGTGTGCTGACCTCGGGCAGTTTCATATTCACAGGGTGGTAGTAGCCTAGAGGGTAACACACTCGCCTATGAACCAGAAGACCCGGGTTCGAATCCCACTTACTACCATTGTGTCCCTGAGCAAGACACTTAACCCTAAATTGCTCCAGGGAGACTGACCCTGTAATACTGATTGGAAGTCGCTCTGGATAAGGGCGTCTGATAAAAAAAAATGCTGTAAATATTTAATAAACGTGCACGTACGTGGAAGTTCAGGAGAACCCTCGGTAACCCTGCGTCCCCCGTCCTCCAGGAGGCGCTCATCATGGCCAGCATGGAACACCCTCACCTGGTGCGTCTGCTGGGCGTCTGCCTGAGTCCCACCATCCAGCTGGTCACCCAGCTCATGCCCCACGGCTGCCTGCTGGACTACGTCCACGAGCACAAGGACAACATCGGCTCGCAGCTGCTGCTCAACTGGTGTGTCCAGATCGCCAAGGTGAGCGTCGCGCGCGTGTGTGTGTGTGTGTGTGAAGCCAGTTTGAGTGAAATTCCCAGGTAGGCGGTCACCTCTGTTGGAATTCTCACCCGGAGTTCCTACAGAAGACATCAGGGCCTCAAATCATGTGCAAGGAGACCGTCCTGAGTGTCCACACACACACACACCCACCCACAGATGGCCTTGATTGAAACATGAGGAAGTAATGCCTCCCACCTCCTGAAGGAAAGGTCAACCCTGCTGTACCCTCCTCGTCCTCGTCCTCCTCCTCCTTTCCTCGGTGAAGGGATGTATAAAATGCAGGTTATGTTGCAGCAGTATATAAAGGTATTCAGGTTGGTTCGCCCCCTCGTCTGCTTTTGAAGGACCGGGTTCTAAATCTTGGATGAGACACCATCATCAAGTGGTGATGAGATTTAAACACTGGAACTTGGTACGAGGAACCCGTTTAAGTTTGTCACTGCTGTCTGTGGGACCATCGCTTCCACGTTCGCTCACAGCCCCGCTGAATCATATCAATCTGACTGGCGCTGGCCACGCCCACTCCTTACCGCATCCACTTCCTGTTCAAATCTGCTCATCAGCACGTGAATGTGTTTTCATAGAGCGTATGCTGCTTTCCTGGGGCTCCCCTTTCACGTCGCCCCACCTGGCGAGGTGAACACCTTGTCCACCCTGTCACATGACCCGTCTGCGCTGAATTGATAGGCCGAGAGCCGGCGACGGGCAGGGGTTCTTCATCACCCGCAGTTTTTGGGTACAGAGTTAATGGCGCCGATTAATCAAGGCCGCTCCCCCGGCGCCAGCCCCGCCCTAACTGCCCATGTGCGGCTTCCCTGTAGACGCGCGCCCGCTGTCACCACTTGTCCTACAGCGCTGGCACGTCACGAGGTACCTCTTCTTCGTCCAGGGTTCCTCCCGCTGGAAAGCGGATATTTTTATCTCCGGTAGAACTGAGCATGTGCAGAAGAACGACCCGTGATGCTGATCCATTATTGGCTGCATTATTAATAGAATAATTAGGTTTTGGGATTCGTCTTAATGAGAAGATTCGTCGGTGAAGGAAGGACTGTCCCTCGCACCCCTCCACCCTCCCGCCGTTCCAAGGCCTCTTCGTTAAAGCGTATTGATGTTCTCCGTGTGGAACCGAGTGTGGAACCGAGGGTCTAACGAGGACGCGGCGCCGGGTGATACTGGTCACCGACGCTTCGGACCACTCGTGCCAGTGGGGGCGCTGCCTGCTGACGTCTCCGCCCTGACTCAGCAGAACGGGGGTAATTGTGCTTCTCCAATTTGGTCCGTGATCCCTGCCTCTCGGCCCGGGGACCCCTGGGGACCGCGCTCAGTGGTGAATGTCCAATCTGTGGCGACTTACTGTGTCATTTAGCCCCACAAACGGGCTTCTCCCCCTGCTGAGCCAACACTGCACCCGGCGCTCATTAGCAGGGCCTGAAGGCTTGCTTACCTCCTCGGCGTCCTCCTCCTCCTCGTCTTCATCCCTGTGCTGCATCCCAATGAGACTTTTAATGTTCCACTTCACTTTTTGCCCTTCTTGCTCCAGGTAGGGAGATGGTGGTGAGATGGTGTTTTCTATAGAAAAAATGCTTCAAATCTGACCCGTAAACTGCGCGCCACTGCTGTCCGTAACTTAACTAGCGTAACTAGTGTCCACATTGCCACCCGTAACTAACCGTGTAAAACCAAGCAACCCACAATATGACGAATGCAGGACAGAACAAAGACAACAAAGAGCAATAAATGGCAAATCATACTTTACTGGTGGGTGAATGTGGTGAAGTTCCACAATGCCTTGCTTTGACATGTTAAACGTATGCATAGGATTTACTTTCTGCCCACATTTTGTATTTAATGCTAAAAGAGAAAATGGCCTGGCTGGTTAATATTTTCCAACCATAATTCTCTAATTTAATCAACCTGGAGCACGGTGAAATGTGCCCTTAAATGTCATTTCCATTCAGCTGAAATTAACAAGGCAGGTTAGAAGCAGCATTAAACGGCTGCTAAATGAATGAATGAATGAATGAATGAATGAATGCATGAATGCATGTTCTGCATGGTTCTCTATAAGCTGGAGTTGCATTTAAAACTGAAACGACTGTACGTTATTAAAGGTGATAAATTGCCTTAGAAATTCATAAACAATGTCAACCGTGAAACAGAAATCGGAGCCTGAACTGCATATAGCGGCTAATAAAAACGGCGAATCCTACAAAGATGAAAATGCCGTAAAAAAAAGTTTCCCTGCCGCCTGGAACCCCTCACCACCACCCTGCTGAGTTCACGGAAACAAGTCCCAACGTGAGGAGTTTGCACGAAGAGGCGAGGGGTTATGCAAATGAGGCCCGGAACCCTCCAATTAGCCACGCGGCTCAGGATGGCTAATGGAGGCGCAGGGTCGGGATTTCAGCTGCAGATTTAGGGGGGATTGGGGAGTCTGATTGGATTGGTCACCTCGTGGTGGTCCTTCCTGGAAAAGTGCTGAGGCATCATGTACACAGATTAGGGTGAAGCGAGGTCCAATTCAAACAGCCCCAGATTCCCTGCGAGCCGCTGGGACTCCGGCGTGATTAATGATTTAGTTCTGTTTGTATTGGAGGGTTTCTGCGAGGCGGCACGTTCTTACTTCACAGCTCATCCCGGGCACCGGCGTGGCCTGCCGGAGTCGCTCTCCTTCTCTGTATTTCTGATGAAGGGGGGTAACGTTGGGACGAGCGCTTTCAGCCAAGAAGGTCTAATTGCAGAGTACTGGCACGTGGAGTTGGAAGGAACTGCAGGGTTGAAACATGGAGACCAAGGACACAGGACCTCACACGTTCTCACTTCGTCTTCACACCGTGCTCTCGAGCTTTTTTAGTTTTATTAGTCATGGTCGTGTCCAGATTCATTTTAGTCTCGGTTGACTAAACGTCTGAGCATTTATCCATGTTCATCCATGAATATTTTAGTTTCGTTTTTTAGTCAATGAAAATTGTATTTTATTCTTTTTTATTAATGCAATTCTATTTAACCCAGTCAGTATAATACAAGAACCGAGTAGAACAGACAAAACAACATTTTCTTTTAGTCAAACCCACAAGGTTGTCTTATTATTATATTATTTCTCCCTGTGCTTTTCCACACATTGTAAATTTTATCGCCATCTTATAACCCGTCACTGTATATCTATAACCCACCATCTAAACAATGCCACAAATGCATATTGAGGAAGTTATAGTTTCCTTATAGTCTCATCGTGTCTTCGTCACATCGAAAAGGTTTGTTGACAAAGACATTTCGTCATTAATTCCGTTAATGGAAACAACACTATCATCACATCATCATTACAGTTCATGCGTCCAGTGCTTCAGAACAAGAAACTACTCCTGTACTACTGGAACCATTTGGCCCAGTAAAATCCCCTTCGGTTGGTCAGAGGTCGAGGTCAACCACGTCTTTTTCAGTTCAGAAGGTTTTGCATTTCTATGAGTTCCCACCAGGCCTTTAACATATTTAGCCACAAACCCTGGGGGCGGCTTACAGGCCAATCAAACATCTTCCTCCAACCCGGAGCTTCCTGACTCTTCTAGATGTCCTCAGTTGAACTGCCGCTCCTGAGGGCCTATTTTCGATTTCAGAATACAACAAGGAGACTTATTGACATTTACTCATGTAAATTGTGCCAAGGTAACATTTTATTGCCTGAGCGGTGACATTTGAGAGGATTCCATGCGAGAAGGTGAGAGGAGACGGCTGAGAATGGATGGTGTCCCACCTCAGACACTGCAGGGATTTCGACACGTGGGTCAACATCCTGGTCATTTTTAATAACGGGAACCTCAACAAATGTCAGCCTCAGTAACGAGGAGGTTGGTACTAATCAGGTCTTAAAACCTAATCTCCAGAAATGCACCTTTAAGTGTGTGTGTGTTTGTGTGTGTGTGTGTGTGTGTGTGATCAGAAAATCGTTCGTTTTCTTTGAACAATGGAGGAGGTGACAGCATCTTCCATCGTTCAGTAATAAAGATTTTTTTCATGTTGCGTCCTGACATCAGATACAGAAGCAGGTCTAGATTTCTACAGCTTCAGCACCACCATATTTCTACATGATCTGTTCTTCTGCCTGAGCGCTGAGGGAACCCAACTCCCGTCTCTCTACTGACATGTGTGACGTGGGTCCGGTTCCATAAACACACGCACAGTAATTGGAATAACACCACTGGCCCAGGCCTTCAGGGGAGAGGAGTTGTGGGAAGACCGTTGTGCTGAAGGCCGTCACCAGGGGTCTGGAGGTGGCACTTGAGATGAATGAGATGGTTTTTTTTTTTTTTTGGGAAATCTGTAAATAGGATTTGTAACGTATGGAGACACTTGGGGATGCATTTGGGATTCTGGTCCCATGCCGTGGCTGGGGAAGCTCCTGGTTCTGTGTCACCACGCGCCGAGCCCCTCTGCCCTTTCTGCTTTGGCGCCCACTCCTTTCTTATTTTCTCCGGAGCCAGTGTGGGAGCGGGTAAACACACCTCCCCTACGTGTGCGGTTTTCATTTTAATTAGCCCCGGGTCGTTGTGCGAAACACCATCTTTGTTATTTCCCCTGCCAGAGGTGGAGAAAGTGTTGTAATAGGCCGCACTGGGAGCCTCTGCCTCTCCTACTCCGGAGAAACTTTAACCTCGATTATAACGCACTCCCGGCAAAAAGCGCAGCAGGCCCCGGCCCCGCCCCGCCGCTCGCGCCCGAGCCCGCGTTCGCAGGCAGGAGTCGGCCGAGACCGGGGGAAAGGTCAGAGGGCAAGGATCCGCGGTCAAGCGCCGAGCCTGGTCAGCGCTCGTTGCCATGGAAGCCGCCCTCCAGAGGACGAGAGAACGTCCAGCTTTTTGTGTGAATTTTGCTTTAAAAACAGATCAATGCGCTTTGATTGTGAGCGCGCGCGTTGCAACTTTAATGCACCGCGCTGCCGCTCTGCTCATGTGACGGGACGGCTGCCAGGTGGACTAAATACTGAAATAATTGTGGCACCTTTGATGTTTTCAATTGAAAGGTGAAAAGAAAAGCAAAAAAAAAAAACGCTTGTTTGAAATGACTTTTGACATTTATCGAACACACACACACACACACACACACACACACATTCTCATTGCTGCTGTAAGAGAGTAAATTTGCACTCTGGGGATGTAAAGTCTGCTGCTTGCCTGCATGTACAGTGGTAATAATTACATGAACACACACTGCTGCGTACCGGGATGCCAACGCTGCCTGTGTTTTTGTGCCGTTATCGGTGAATTATTGACACCATCGGTGATTTATCGGCTTTCCGTTGTTTTCTTTGTTCTGTTGAATCATTTGTGCTGAAACGGCAGTAACCGCGGCGGCTATGTTACATTAATATCTGCGCAGAGTACTGGAGACACTAGAAGAATATTTTATTAACATCCTCTGTCCACATTATGGTGAATTTCTTTTATGTCCCAAGGACACAAAGGTTCCAAGCACACAAATTAAATTAATCGCTGGATTATTATCGTGAGGCATTTCTGTATTCAATGTCATGTAACGTTTACCAGACAATTGGTAGTGACAGGGACAGACCCCCTGGAGACGTCAGGATTAGGTGCACCTGGGACATCTGGAGGGCGCTTTTGTAAGGCGCTGTGGCTCCGCCCATTTTTGTGGACCATACAACGTATGTGTAGTGTCGGGTTTGTTTAAGTTCCCCCTTTCTCCCCTGTTTTCGGCCCTCGTGCCGTGTTCCTTTATGGTTAATAAATCATCTTTTCCCAGAATGTCCCGTCTCTGCGCTTCCTTCCCTCGTCAGCTCACCGACGTGACAAGTGGGGTTCGAACCTGCGACTGTGGTTTTCTGCCGAGTGTTTTACCTGCTTGGCTACTATCTACAGATCTGAAATTGTCTTGTTGTCTGTAAATGTTGTTATTCCGGGGAGCAATGAAGAAAAGTTCATCTGCATATATTACTGGTCTGATTTAAATGTTTACATTTATCCAGAGTTACAGGGACAGTCCCCCCCCAGAGACACTCAGGGTTAAGTGTCCTGCTCAGGGACACGGTGGTAGTAAGTGGGGTTTGATCCTGGGTCTTCTGGTTCGTAGGCGAGTGTGTTACTCCACTAGGCCACTAACAGCCTACTTACTGTACGCTACCATCCTTACAATGAGTAGTTACAGGGACAGTCCCCCCCAGAGACACTCAGGGTTAAGTGTCCTATTCAGGGACACGATGGTAGTAAGTGGGGTTTGATCCTGGGTCTTCTGGTTCGTAGGCGAGTGTGTTACTCCACTAGGCCACTAACAGCCTACTTACTGTACGCTACCATCCTTACAATGAGTAGTTACAGGGACAGTCCCCCCCAGAGACACTCAGGGTTAAGTGTCCTGCTCAGGGACACGATGGTAGTAAGTGGGGTTTGATCCTGGGTCTTCTGGTTCGTAGGCGAGTGTGTTACTCCACTAGGCCACTAACAGCCTACTTACACTACGCTACCATCCTTACAATGAGTAGTTACAGGGACAGTCCCCCCCTGGAGACACTCAGGGTTAAGTGTCCTATTCAGGGACACGATGGTAGTAAGTGGGTCTTCTGGTTCACAGGCGAGTGTGTTACCCGCTAGGCTACTACCAGCCATGATTTCAGGCTCGGCGTGATCCGGCTTGTGGGCGTGAGGCCAGGGCGCCGCTCCTCTCGGTTACCGTGCTACTGAAATGTAGCCGCGGTGTCACAATCCTGTCGATACCACGGCGGTTGGGTGATTCTGGGCCCATTACATTTGAGGCCATTGTGTTTATTGCCATCAGAAGCGAATTAATGTGCGGCCGCGCTCATTTCCCATTTCTCAGAGCCGCTGCATTCACTGCTTCATCACTAGTGGATCAAGTGTATTAATGGGCTATATGCGCCATTGATTCCTAATTCTTTTTACGCAGATGCCGAAGATAAATATTACGCCGCACAGGCCTCTTCTGGGTTTATTGTAATCAACATCTTGCTATTGATCGCCTGCCCGGGCCGCAGAAGTAATCTATTTTAAATACACTTCGGGCGCTGCTCTCTGGCTGGCCAGGCACATTCTACTGAAATTGTGTTGGCAGAGCTCCACGGCAGGACCACCTTGCCTCCGGTTTTTAATCAGAACTATCTAAATCATGTTCTGTGTCATGTCCGATTCATTATGATATGATTACAGCAAATAATTTTCTTTTTCGAACACGTGCGGCCTGTACGTTGCAGCCAAACGGCATCACAGCTTGTTTAATTGGGCCACATTCACACTGTTTCTGTGACCCCGCCCAGTCTCACCTGCACACTCCGCCCGCTTCTTCCTCATCTACCTTACATACATTCCCAGCGCTTATCCAGACCGCCTTACAGTCAGCAGTGACGGGGACAGTCCCCCGGGAGACAGTCAGGGTTAAGGGTCCTGCCGAGGGAAACGATGGTGGTAAGTGGGGTTTGAACCTGGGACTTTGTGGCTTTACTCACCAGGCCCCCTCTCCTGCTGTTCATTTGGCCCTATTTACGTGGAACATGAAGGTCGCCCTCACCTTGCCTTACTTTAACTCGAATTGCCTGTTTCCTCTCGTCATTTGCTTGTTACCTGTAATAATTCTGCTGCTGGGGCTGGATACGCTGTGTGTTCGGCCATTTTGCAAGATTTAATGGTAGAGCAGTGGTTTAAATATAGTTTTTATCTCTACAGATCCTGGTGCCATTATTAATTATGTAATAAATTAACGACCTGAGGGATAATCTGCATTTCAGCAGCGTCTCTCGATCCCAGCCTGTGTGTGTGTGTGTGTGTTGAATGGCATTTTAAAAGCAGCCGAATGATTGATGAATCCAGCGAATATCCTCTGCCAGACGTCTGTACTATTGATTTATCCACAGTAGAACGAATCGGGACAAAATACTTTTTAACACAATGTGCTTGACTCAGCTTTTGTCTGCATGCATGATATGTACACACATATATCTCCGAGGCTGGTGCATAAGTATTTGCTGCCGGGCAATGATTCTCTGCTCCCTGGCAGGATGGATGGCTTGTAGGGGGAATTCACCAGGCATGACGGGAAGTGCATTAAAAAAAGGGGGCTCTGCCTTCCAATACTGGACATTTATTGATTAGACTCTAACCTGGCAACAATGTGGTTAACATCGCTAATGTTGCCCATGCCGGTGCTGGCTCGTGCCTCCGATGCCTTCTCTAGATCATTGAGCAACAAATGAGAGCTGGAAATACGTGTCAATTTTTGCACAATTCTCCCTGCCATGTCATTTGTGTCTTTGTTCACCGACGTACGTAATTAGCTTTAACGTGCTGGTGGGACATCAATTTTCTCACTGCCTAATTGTCTTGAAAATTTACAAAATTGCACAGCACAACTCTAATAAAAGTTCGATATTTTGATGCTCATTGACTCCCCAGGCTACCTGTTTTACAGTCGGATGAGCATCTTCAATTGCTTTCTTCTTATGAGACGAGCGTACAGCAACACAAACCTTTTTGTATCTTGAGACAAAGAAGCACATCATTAAGTTTGAGAAGAAATGTCTGAAAACACGTCCACTCTCACCTCACCTCTCTCTCCCTGCACTCGGGTAATTGCATTTTAATCCGCGATTAACATAAAGCCATAAATCATAGCAGAGGCCCCGAGAAGAGGGTAAGATTGGGTGACCATGGTGAGGAGGGTGTGAGCAGACATGCCAGGGACCTCCGTTCCGAACACGTCCACATACTGATTAGGTGTCACTGAGATTTACAGACGTCCAGGAGAAAGGCGACAGGCCAAGAACTGGTCCTTGATGCACCCTCGCACACGGTGTAGCGTTCTTCTCACCTCTACTACTCTACTGCAGCACCTACACAGATTATAACAAATAAAACTAAAAATAAAATAAAATAAAAACATTATTTTCCGGTTCAAATTCAGCGTAAAGTTGAATATCTACATAAATACAAAATTCCTTCAAATTGTCCTGCACTGCAATGACAATCACTTCACTTTCATTCCTCTGTGACAGGGCATGATGTACTTGGAGGAACGCAGACTGGTTCACAGGGACCTGGCGGCGCGTAATGTTCTGGTCAAATCTCCAAACCACATCAAGATCACCGACTTTGGGCTGGCACGCCTGCTGGACGTAAACGAGAAGGAGTACAACGCGGACGGCGGGAAGGTCAGAACCTCTGCTCTTAAACGTTGTGTAGCTCGAATCACGAACCGCCAAGGTGCCACTGACGTACCCACAACACTGCTCACTAAGGGTTAAATACAGAGGACACATTTCACCGTGTCACCATGTGCTGTGCTTCACTTTCACATATTTGTGCAAAGTGTGGTTTTATATGTTCTGGATTTCATTTGTTCTGTGAAAGGTAATTTAGTAAAATTTTATGAATTAAGGTGCTTGGACAATGTGAACATCACATGCATCCCAATCCACAGAAATATTCCTCAAATTAAATGATTAATTAATCAAAATTAATCATACATGCATTAAGAATAAATGAATAGTTTAATGTGGCATACCCTTACTCACGACCAGACAGTTATAAAAAATCACAATTATAAATACCTCTCATATTGTTTCATATTCATTTTAAATCATTTGACGTTTGGAAGATCAACCAAGGCCATGAGGAATAATGGGTATCTTGCACAATTTTGGTTTCATGGCACAAGGGAACGTTGTACGAAGGTCAGGCTCCATTAAAAAATGGCTGCAGATACAGATCTGATCAGTAAATTTTCACATCATGTCAAATTTTACAATATGGAATATCAATAATTCATGCTGTAGATGTAGTACTTTCAGGTTCTCCTTGTATTTGTGTAGGATTTCCTCTTAGGTTCCTTGGAGTTTATGAGCATTAACCTTTTTGAATCTAACATTACTCATTTTAAGTTCCCGCTCGATCCAGAATCACCACATGAAATGACAACAGATAGATTTGGGAACAGAGCTGCCTTAAATGGGCATAAACGGGCCAACATTGCTCGAGTGCTGATGATGATGATGATGACGACTGCCTGGTTGCCATGGTGTAAGATGTTGGGCATGAAGTTAGCAGCTGGACAAAACAAATCCAGAGAAAAGAGAACTTGAGTGCAGGCCAGCGCTGAGCCATTGATCCAGATCCACCTTCCAGTCTGAGTCTCATGTTTGTCCCACCTGTTCAAACAATTCTGACACAGTGTGGGGACAAATATTGAGTCATTTGAAATTCACATGTTTTAATGAGTGTTGTTATTTGCAGAGCGATGTATGTGTGATCATGTGATTATCCCCCACAGTCCAGGCACTGAAATAAATATGTCCCTGTAGAATTAAGTATTTTTGTTTTATGAAAGCGCATATTATGCATTCAGAGAGCACATTATGTTTTGTTCAGTGAGTGAAGAACATCCCACCCAAACATGACCCAAACCAAAGCACGTTCACAGCATTTACAGCATTTATCGCCCTTTTCCAGATCACCTTACAATCAGTAAAGATAGGGACAGTCCCCTTGGAGACACTCAGGGTTAAGTGTCTTGCTCAGGGACACAGTGGTAGTAAGAAGAGTTTGAACCTGGGACTTTGTGGTATTCTGGTTTAAAGGTGACCACCCTGTTTTTTTATAGCCCCAATTCCAGAAAGTTGGTACATGGTCTAAAATGTTCATGTAATTTTGGAGTTGTAGTCATTTCAGTGACACACCAGCAAATGTTGATTGTATATGATGACCTGCATATAATATGTAGATGGAAAATTGTCATCGTCTGGACAAATATAAGCAAATAGGCAAAAATGATTGATTGGCTGATAACGTAATTGAAAATGCTTCAGTGTCACAGGATGGGCCGGGAGGCGCATTAGCAGGAGAGGCTGGAGGACTAGGGATGGAGGGATGTGGGCACTTGGACTGGTGAGGGGGTGCAGGGATGCAGGCGGGTGGTCGTAAGCATCGGGAGCAGAACAAACGACCGGCAAGGGCGAATCCAGAAGAAAAGTCTGGCAAAGAGAGGTCGGCGTGAGGAATAAAAGCTGAGCAGCAATAAAGGGTAGGACCACAATGATGAGTGGGCGAGGGAATTATGCAGCCCGTCTCTTCCTGCTTATCCTTCCTGGGCAGGCAGGTGGAACGGAATCCGTGACAATCAGTGAAGTCCTCCTTATTTCTTACATATCCATGTCAGAAGACACCAACCATGGTCAAAATTGCCAAATTGCATCAATTCCTGCATCAAGCAAGGAAAGCAACTTATGAGATCTAAAATGCTCCAACACAAAAACAGGAAAAAACCTGTAAGGATGGTGGAGCACTATCATCTGGTCAGAATAAAACCCGAGAAGACCATGATCAGAAATGGTAGGAAACGGGCAGGCGAACTCACAGTAGCCTTAAATAGCGAAAGATAAATTATCCACACGCACTATAGAAGAAGAACTTGGCAGAATAATATTGAAAATATGGGACCCGGCGGCGCTTAATGTTCCGGTCAAATCTCCAAACCACATCAAGATCACTGACTTTGGGCTGGCCGCCTCCTGGATGCCCCTGCTCACCAAGGCTGATGGTTAAAAGCAGAGGACACATTTCGTTGTGTCGCCATGTGCTGTGCTTCACACTGACAATCACGTCACTTTCACTTTTATGGCCAAAATTTTGAACTTTCCACGGAACTAGGGATGGGAAGTTACTTGTCAAATATGAATGCTTTGTGTGTTGATAAATCATATTTGTCAAGTAAGGCAGAAATATGAGGCACTCTGAGTAGATCCAAACTTCCCATCCCAACTCTGAATTCCCATCCCAACTCTGAGATGCGTACGCACAGCGGTAACGGCCATTTGCCATCGTATATGGAATGAGATTTGGCCACTCGGACTGATGAGAGGGGGCTGGAGAGCTTCGGCATGAGAAAGTCACTTGGAAGCGCAGCATCGAAAAGGCTCCAGTTCGTGCGTGTATAGGAGCCGTTCTGATCTGGGGGTCTTCAGTAGGTCACGTCTGGGCTCAACATCATTATGTGGTAATAAAGTCCTTCAGACTTTTCACAGACAGTGTGCTGACCTTGGGAATCTTTGAAATAAACGTCACCTTTCGTGCGTTTATTGAAACAAAGCTAAATTAAGACCAACCACACCTTAGAGAAGCAGTAGGAGATGGTGCTCTGCTTTTGTAATGTTGACAACCTTGATGTCTTTAGATGCCCATAAAATGGATGGCTTTGGAGTGTATCCACTACCGAAAGTTCACTCACCAAAGTGATGTCTGGAGCTACGGTGAGTCGCCTTCGTTTTCTCCACATCTCGCACAGCTTCAGTTGTGATGAATAGTTTTTAGAATAGCGGCTGCTAAAAGGCTGGAAAAATGTGTTCTTCCCATCACACAGGAGTAACCATCTGGGAGCTGATGACCTTTGGGGGGAAGCCCTACGATGGGATCCCCACGCGCGAGATTCCGGACCTGCTGGAGAAGGGCGAGCGGTTGCCCCAGCCTCCCATCTGCACGATTGATGTGTACATGGTCATGGTGAAATGTACGAATGATCTCCTTCTCGTCATCCTCACTTCACACACGTCATCACCAAGACACAGAGACAATATTCTTCCTAGTGTACAAGAAGACAGGGGACCTGCTGAAAGCCCCCTGGATACCAGGGGTGGGGAACCAGGTCCGTGGAGATCCATGGCTTTTGGGGCAGGTCCTCCGTGGAGACCGTGATGAGAAGAAAACGCACACATATCTAGATTGTCAATTTTCCGTGTCCAAGCAGGAAGAAGCGGAGCGCTGAGGGGCCTGGTTGGCTGTGGCGGCTCGAGGACGAGGGGCTGGAGATTAGACGCATTCATTCTAATTACATGTCAGCCGGCGGCGCCTGTTTATGACTCGATTGGACGCAGCATTGATGCCCCCACGGAGGGCGAAATATTGATAGAGATGAAATAGAGTTTGATTGCGTGAGTAATTGAGGCTCATTTAGATAATGCGTTTGAGTGTGTGTGGAGCGGAAATTAATTGTGAGGAAATGAGAGCCGGGCCAGCGTGAGGTGAAAGCGCGTAAGTGGTTGTCAGAAATATTATGATGGTTTTTTGGGGTTTTTTTTTCGCTGCCGTTCTCGCCGCGGTTCTCGCAACGTGTCACCGGAACCGCTGATCTAGCGGTCGCTTCGGCGTCACCGACTGCTAATTATCCCCATAATGAAGTCGAGTAGCGTTCCGTTCATCCGCTTGAAGAATGTGTCGGGGTTCGCGGGTTCGCCGAGCTCCCCGTGGACGGGAGCGGCTGACGGGCTTTTGTTTTAAGTGAGTCAAGTCGAGACCTCTGCTCCTCACAGGCTGGATGATTGACGCTGACAGTAGGCCCAAGTTTAAAGAGCTGGCGGCTGAGTTTTGTCGGATGGCGCGAGATCCCCAGCGGTATCTTGTCATTCAGGTGAGGTGTATTTCTTCTTCTTCTTCTCCTTCATTTGAAAGGTAATTTTCTGACCAATGAATTCTCCTTTTATCTTCTGGGCTTCAGGGAGATGATCGTATGAAGCTGCCCAGCCCCAATGACAGCAAGTTTTTCCAGAGCCTTCTGGACGAAGAAGACCTTGACAACCTCATGGACGCTGACGAGTACCTTGTTCCCCATGGGTTTAACATGCCTCCACCATCCTGCTCCTCCAGACCCCATATGGATTCTAACCGGGTAGGAGCTCCAGCCCCCACCTTGATCATCTGTGGTCTACATGCTCAATTTCAGCACTCTGGGATCCAGATCTCTCCATGCTCTCGTTGTCTCAAATGCGCTTTTCATTACTGGGCTCCTCATGTGCAAATAGCACTATCTCCACTAAGGCGAGTGCTGCAGTTTGCTCAGAGACAATGAGCTGGACCAGATATTTACTCCATTCCACACCCTGCTCCGTCTGGCCATGGCCATGCATTTTAAATGGACCCTCTGTCCACATGGTGAGACCCCCAGTGGTCCTGCAAGCAGCACAGGAGCTGGAAAGGTCAACATCTTCGACTTGATTCCTTTACTGTAATTATGCAGCCAAACAGCTTGTTCTGATGACACAGCAGGTGCCGGCTGGTACGTAACCACTGGTCACTCCGCAGATCACTTCTCCACATGGGTGACAGTTGCACACAAGCTCCTCGGTCAGGAAGTGCAGAAGGAAACTTCCTGTTTACTTTGCCGCCTTTTGCCGTTTCTCATTTTGAATATTTACTTCACGTCGCATTTTATGCCGCATTTTCAGCTGCACCCACCTGTTCAGTTTGGACCATGATTCTGTTCTCTTCTCTCGCGTCCACCTGTGCTCGAACAGAAGAGTGAGAGATGGACGCCGAGGCGGGAAAGAAATAGAGAGAGAGAGTTCAGCGTAAATAAACTGCCATCTGCTCCTGCAGCCACTGGAGGCGCTGGTCAGCAGACCCGCCTGTCCACGCTGATGGACGGTAGGAATGTCCTTGGGATGGGAGAGAGAGTCTCGTTGTTGTGGATCAGCACCGGCCGGGGGGAGGCCAAAAATAGGATGATAGGACGGATTGTTTGGGTTTTCCGTATGGAAAAGCTGGGAATTTCCAGCTCAGTGTCCACGCTGGTCTCCAGCCAACAGTCTATGCAGATCTGTGAGATGATGTCCAGAGTGACTTACAATCAGTAGTTACAGTGGTGGTAGTAGCCTAGCGGGTAACACACTTGCCTATGAACCAGAAGACCCAGGTTCAAATCCCACTTAGTACCATTGTGTCCCTGAGCAAGACACTTAACCCTAAGGGGGTTAAGGGGGACAGTCTCCAGGGGGGGACTGTCCCTGCAACTACTGACTGTAAGTCGCTCTGGATAAGGGCGTCTGATAAATGCTGTAAATGTAAATGTAAAATGTACAGGGACAGTCCCCCCCTGGAGACACTCAAGGATAAGTGTCTTGCTCAGGGACATGGGGGTAGTATGTGGGGTTTGAACCCGGGTCTTCTGGTTCATAGGCGAGTGTGTTACCCTCTAGGCTACTACCAATAATCACAGTGATGTTCTCCAATCTGTGATCGATCATCACAGTCTGAGTGCCAACAACTCTGCCCACTCCTTCAGTCATCCTGGACAACCCAGTGGGGGTTTGAAAGGCCGTCACAGTCTCCAATCATCAATAAACCAGTTCCTAATCCAATCAGCACAAGACCAGTTATCATGGCTCAGAATAGGTAGATATCCTCGATGTCCCACCCGTCCTTGCCGTTACCCGGCGCATATGTTCTACTCAGGATCCCACGCACCTGGGAGAGTCTCTCAAGGTACGAGACAATAGACGAGACGAAGGGCCAAGCAGGAGAACAGAGAAGGGAGGGAGAGGGAAGATGCGTCCGCCTCCGCCGAGAGCAAAAGAGAGATATGTGCTTGGATTGCTTGGATTGATCTGCACTTTTAGCTTCTCCGCTGGGGACTGATATTCGTTAGCGTTGGCGTCCTAAAGCAGGAAGTAGAGCTTCCATCACCACTACACCTGTAGTGGAGTGATGAATTACATGTTCACATTAAACAGGATGCACTGAATTGACTTATAAAGGTCATACACCTTCATACATATTAGTGTGTTCTTTTCCCAGAACCAGTTTGGGTGCCGTGATGGAGGGTTTGGTGCAGATGACGGCACAGGGGGTCACCCTCACTCTTCTACCTGCTCGACCTCAGAGCATTCAGGCTCCCAGGGGGCAGCGTTGGACACGCTGGAGGACCAGCGGTGCAACGGGGGCCTGCAGAAGCAACCCACTGCCCGTCTGGTGGAGGACAGCAGTGGCCAGCGCTACAGTGCAGACCCCACCATCTTCCTGGGCGAGCGGGGCGCTCGGGCAGACACCGATGAAGACGGTTACATGACACCGATGAAGGACAAAACTGCCTCAGGTATGAAACGGGCAGATTTCACTCATTCCCTGTAAAACAGCCCTAACTGAGAAATTTCTCAGTGTCAGGATTGGGGGCAGAGATACACCAACAACGTTGGGGCTCCGTGATTCTCACTATTCTGTCTGTCTTTGTCTCCTTTTTCCCACAGACTATTTGAACCCTGTCGAAGAGAACCCATTTGTCACCCGCCGCAAGAACGGGGAGATCCATGCCCTGGACAACCCAGGTTACCACAGCACCCCCAATGGACAACCAAAACGGGAGGACGAGTACATAAACGAGCCGCTCTACCTCAACACTTTCCACAACATTGGGGACGTGAACCCTGAACTCCTGAAGAGAAATGGGCTCTCTGCGCCGCTCGCCACAACCACCCCGATATCCCTGAGCACCCCCCCAAACTAGCAACGCCCCTCACCAAGCCCCAGTCAGCCATGTTCACTTCGCTCATCCTCCAGTTCAGCCGGGTTTGCCGAGCCAAGCTGCACACCCTTCGCTTCCAGCCCAGGTCGTCCATGGTCCCCTCCCTGCTGTCCACCCAGGTCCAATCTGCCACCCGACCAGTGCGCACTACCATGTGGCGTCTGCTCCTGCAGGCCAGAGCAGTGTCCCGAGAATCACGGTCCACCCCAGGCATCCCAGCAGCATTCTGCAGACGAGCCACACCGGGACCATTATGCCTGACAAGAAACACAAGGTGACCTTTGACAATCCAGAATACTGGCAGCACAGTCTTCCGCCCAAGCCTACTCAGCAGAACCCCGACTCGTCGCAAGGGGGCAACACAAAGTTCTTCTACAAACAGAATGGACGCGTCCGGCCAGCGGTGGCTGAAAACCCCGAGTACCTGTCAGAATTCTCCCTGAAGCCGGGTACAGTGCTGCCTCCGCCTCCATACCGCCAGCGGAACACTGTGGTGTAACGTCTAGAACCTGCCCCCCCCCAGAGCCTGGTTCCTCTACCAGCACCCAACTCCTACCTGGTTCTCAGTGTCCCTCCGTACTGAAACCGCCACCTCAAGAGACATCCAAGTCTCCAATCTTTTAGCTCATGTACCTGCAAGCAGGAGCTCCCTGGGGAAGAAACCTCTCGACCTTGGTAGGGGAAAAATAATTAAATCCGCCAGTCAAGTCCAGTCTTTCTGCACACCTCCTCATACAAGAGTTATCATGGCGACCTTTTCCAAATGACACAATGAGCTCCTTGAGTGGCATGTACCTTTCCGCCTTTTTTTTTTTTTTTAACTCTGAAGTCATCATGCCTCCACCTAAGAGGTAGATTCGAGAAAGGAACAAGAGGTTTAAAGCAATATGGAGGTGAGCCACCATATTGAATGACAGTTATCTGCAGAGGCATGGTGCGCGGACCCATCTAAGGGAACGTTCAGGAGGCTTCTACATCACGGAGCCGTACTTTCTGACTGATGGACTCTAATTGGAACCCAGCAGCCCCAGCAACACTCAACACTAACTCTGTTTACTATTTATTTACTATTCATTTCACGACTGTTACTTTTTCTACCACGCCCATGTAGTGATTTTGAAGTCCAAAAGCGTGTGTCAGAAGTCCAAGGGTTGCGTCTGTAGAATAAGAGTGAGTTAGACAAGGCCACATGGCCTACACAGGTGGCTTTTCTGCACAGGACTGTTGGTTGGAGTTCAGGAGCCTGTTGAAGGCCCTCTATGCATCAGAGTTGATTGCAGATCTCACACAGCTCTCAGGTAGAGGAAGCACCTGAAGGCAAAAACGTCTCGGAAGGGCTTAGGACCCAAGGTTCAGAAAACTGTGCCAAACTAAGTGGAAAGATTGAGAACGTGGGTTGGGCTCCTTCAGGGGTTAAAAGATCTCTCATGGTTGCTTTTTTTGCATGGCTGTGTTCAGTTGAGTTTTTAATTATCTTTGTAGATGAACAACAGTATACCTTGTAGATCTTTGTGGCACTACCATACTGCTGCTACGTACATATTGGTTCTGTTTGAGCATCTCATGCTTTTGTAGAGTCCAGCTGCACTGGAGCAGATACGCTCGTTTCAGTGTTGTCCTCCAAGCCTTCAGTCGTTGCTGCGTTCATGTGTTTGCTTTGAGCACTTTTGTCCGTCCAGGAGTAAGACCAGCCGGATGGGCTTACGGGGACAGAGAGACCCTGTTCAACGTGGGATTTGTGAAATGTGAAGAATAAATGCACTTTTTAATGAACCAGATTTACAGATTCCCAGCAGTGACGTCCACGGCTGCAGTAGACTCAAGGTGGACATTTTTAGGCAGAGAGTCGTAGGCACATGACAGATGATGGAAATTTACATGTAGTGCATGAAACAAGAAAAGGAAGATTCTTCTTTCTTTTATTGAACGTGTCTTTTTATTACTAATGGAAGACCACGTCTTTGTTGAAAGACTTGATCTCAGAGTGAAATACAGTATTTATTTAACTCCAGGAAAAATAACCTCACATTGATATATCTTTCCCAGATCGACAGAGAGCAGATTCTGGCCAGTTGGTGTGTGCTAGTGTCTGTGAATTCATTTCTGTATCATCTCACACACAGCATAAATGAAGATTTGAATTTGAAGTAATGACTTTGCTTTTGATTCTACTGGCTTCCAAAATAACATGCATCAAGCGCAGTGTGAAGTTTACAGCAGGGCCGAGAGCACTTAGCAGCTCATAAAGGACGGGCCGAGATATGAAATTGCTGGTGAACTACAGCAATTTGGTTTGGAAATTTCAATTTGTACCTGTAAAATGGAACTATTTCTTCTTCTCCAGTCATGAGCACTGATGATTTTTGCACACACTACTGTCACTACACACACTACTGAGCCGCCACTGAACGGGCATGTGAGGGACAATGTGAGAAAATGTGAAAAGTATTTTTATAGCGACAGGAGGAACTTCGCAGAAGACGGCGATGTTGTAAATAGGGCGGAAAGGCTGCGTTTGGACCCCTTCTTTTCCCCCTTCGTGTCTTGCTTTTGTGTTTAACACGTAAGAAGTGGCTGGTAGTGACCGGACATTGTGTTCATGTGTATATACATGTGCTGTGTGTTTCCTCTAGACTTAACCCTTGGGATACTGCTTTTTTTATTCTTCGTGAGACTAGTATGAAGCACTGCTCTGTGTTCTCTGTATCTCTGTTCCTGCTGCTTTCACCCTTCGATGTGCACCTCTCACACCATCATCCCGGTGTAAATATGACAGCTGTGCAGGTTTTTACCCCCTTTTAACATATTAATGACTG
Organism: Denticeps clupeoides; assembly: GCF_900700375.1. NCBI lineage: Eukaryota > Metazoa > Chordata > Actinopteri > Clupeiformes > Denticipitidae > Denticeps > Denticeps clupeoides. Next base: position 46,405 of record NW_021630102.1, read on the forward strand.
CCCCCCACCCCCTGGCATTCAGTATTTAAATAAAAAGATGATCAGTGTTTATATTCGAAAGATGTCCCGAGTGAATGGTGAACAATTCTGCCCTGTGTGCGCTGGTGATTCACTTTTCTATCATTTATTTATTCAGAGGCTATTAAGAGTTTCCCGGAAATCTGAGATCATGCCAGTGCTCTGTGTACCCATTTATTTATTGATTTATTTATGATTATTATTATAATTGTCTTGTTTTCTGTCGCACTATAACAGAGACAGCACAGCTAGAAACGTCATCAGTTCATATCATTCCTCCCCAGCTTGTTGTTGGCAGCAGTGGCTATTACTCTCCACTTTTTACCATACCTAAGGCTTTATATCGTTGAAATACTTTTCCTCATATTTGTTACATGAATCTGTCAAAAAGTATATTTTTAATTTAATATAAATAAAGATCTACTCAATATTTGACCTGAGGACTGTGTTTCTGGTGGGGATGTTCTGCGGGAAACAAAATACCACTGGATTTAGTAAGAAGTATCCCAGCCATGTACATATAGTACACGATGCTTAGTACCTGGTGCAACATACAAAGCTAGAAAATACAAAAAAAAATACAAAAGATGAACAGAAATGAACAGGTATGTTCCTCTCATGACCTTCAGCATGATGCCACCTTCGGTTCACGAATCAAAATGCATTTAGCAAAAAACACATCCTCATATAGAGAGATCATGTCAGGTCACGTAGTTCCTCGCTGACTGTAGATGAATGAAAATGATTCCACGTGAGGCGGAAATAACACGGCACAGCAGCTTACAACACCGCTGGCTGTGGAGCTGAGCAGCAGGGTCAAAAGGTCAAAATGAAGCACACACACACACACACACACACACACGCTGCCTTATATAAATATAAAATAAATATATATTCATATGATGGATTTGTAAAAAAAAATGACCTTGTCTTTACCCATGTTTACATGTCAGTTGGAGAATAAATCTGCCACAGCGGTAAAGAGGTGCGGAGTTCATTAGACAAATTACAAGCAATTAAAACCAGAAGGTTCTAATTTGATTGCGCTTTGTTATAAATGGTCTGAAATGGAGTCCAGAGTGTCTGATTCGGCTCTGATCAGATCGTTGCTGAGATGATTTTATTCAGAAGACGCTAAATGTCCCCTGAGCTTTTGCCACTAAGGACTGTGGCTGACTTTCAGTTTTGTACCAACTTAAACATACGGAATGATCACAACTGGATTCGGTTTTTAGCATTATTTTATCTTTATTTTGTGTCCATGCATCTGTTGCATTTTGTAAGTAAAATAAATAGAAAGAGAAACAAGGAAAACTTCTGTTTGGAGAGTTGAAGCTCAAGGTGACAGTGACCTTCTGATGGTGTCATTCTCACCGAGGGTTGTGTGCAGGGTTGGGGTTCAGTAATAAATGCAGCATCAGTTAACTAAGTAAACAGGTTCACAGGAATCCAGATTTTTAACATCAAAAAGCCTGCCGAGATAAACTGGTGGTTCCGATTTCGCAAGACTAATGACTGTCAAAAGTTTTCCTCAAACCTTCTGTTTACAGGGACAGAGATTATATAAACCAGTGTAAGCAAAAAAAACTTCATTTTCTATGCAGCAAGCATATTTCCCTGCTCCCAGAGACTTTCATTTCAATCATAAATAATACAAAACTGTCCAATGCTGGAATAGAAGCCCTCTGAAGTATCTCTTATTAATACTAATAAGCCAAATGCTTGGAAGTGTTTATGAAATATAACCAGCATCCTTTAAACCAGTCTGTGCTAAAAACATTCCCATGACTGAAGCGCACCACTGCATTTTAACGTTGAAAGCAGAATTTCTATTTTAATGGCGTCTCAGTGGAACCGTACTCATGATGGATGTGGGCGGGGCTCCTGTGGGTTTAATGTGGGTATCTGGTGGGCGTGTCCTCCTACAGGCGAGTGTCAGGTGTGAAGGTGGCGCCTTGGAAGGCTCTTTACCTCCAGCTCACCACAATGTTCTCATGATGTTCTATGTCAGCGCTGTGAATATGGACTCGTGATGTTCTCATGATGTTCTATGACAGCGCTGTGAATATGGACTCATGATGTTCTCATGATGTTCTATGACAGAGTTGTGAATATGGACTCATGATGTTCTCACGATGTTCTATGAAGAGTTGTGAATATGGATTGTGATGTTCTCATGATGTTCTATGACAGTGCTGTGAATTTGTTCTCATGATGTTCTCATGATGTTCTATGACAGCGCTGTGAATATGGACTCATGATGTTCTCATGATGTTCTATGACAGAGTTGTGAATATGGACTCATGATGTTCTCACGATGTTCTATGAAGAGTTGTGAATATGGATTGTGATGTTCTCATGATGTTCTATGACAGTGCTGTGAATTTGTTCTCATGATGTTCTCATGATGTTCTATGACAGCGCTGTGTATATGGACTCATGATGTTCTCATGATGTTCTATGACAGCACTGTGAATTTGCTCTTGTGATGTTCTCATGATGTTCGAACGACATTCTGCAGTTGCTGCAGTCCTAAGGAGGAAGGTGAGGAAAGGGAGGTGTGCTGCTGTTGTTGTGTCCCTCGTTTTCTGCTCATTAGCTTTTCCGATGTCTTCAGGCCATGTAACATTTTGATTGGATAAAACCCTGATCTGCTTTACGAGCAGCTTTTTAGTAATGAAATGATGGTTTTGTAGGAGGGATGTAGGGTACAACTGAAGGACATTATGTGGGTTAAAAGTGTCTGTCATGTTTTAATTTAACAGCACTGTCATAATGAAAGTGTAATTAGTTTAACCCTTTATGTCAGTAAAGAAAGTTTGTTGGGAATACAGTAAGTAAGACTGTGTGAGAGAATGAGTGAGAACAGAGAGTGAGTGTGATTACACAGTGAGTGAATTAGAGTGAGAATATAGAGTGAGTGTGATTACACAGTGAGTGAATTAGAGAGTGAGAATAAAGAGTGAGTGTGAGTACACAGTGAGTGAGAACAGAGAGTGAGTGTGATTACACAGTGAGTGAATTAGATAGTGAGAATAAAGAGTGGGTGTGATTACACAGTGAGTGAGAACAGAGAGTGAGAATAGAGAGTGAGTGTGATTACACAGTGAGTGAATTAGTGAGTGAGAATAAAGACTGAGTGTGATTACACAGTGAGTGAATTAGAGAGTGAGAAGAGAGTGAGTGTGATTACACAGTGAGTGAATTAGAGAGTGAGAATAGAGAGTGAGTGTGATTACACAGTGAGTGTATCAGAGAGTGAAAATAAAGAGTGAGTGTGATTACACAGTGAGTGAATTAGTGAGTGAGAACAGAGAGTGAGTGTGATTACACAGTGAGAGTATTAGAGAGTAAAAATAAAGAGTGAGGTTGATTACACCGTGAGTGAATTAGTGAGTGAAAACAGAGAGTGAGTGTGATTACACAGTGAGTGAATTAGAGAGGGAGAAGAGAGTGAGTGTGATTACACAGTGAGTGAATTAGAGAGTGAGAATAGAGAGTGAGTGTGATTACACAGTGAGTGAATTAGTGAGTGAGAACAGAGAGTGAGTGTGATTACACAGTGAGTGAATTAGAGAGTGAGAATAGAGAGTGAGTGTGATTACACAGTGAGTGTATCAGAGAGTGAAAATAAAGAGTGAGTGTGATTACACCGTGAGTGAATTAGTGAGTGAGAACTGAGAGTGAGTGTGATTACACAGTGAGTGTATCAGAGAGTGAAAATAAAGAGTGAGTGTGATTACACAGTGAGTGAATTAGTGAGTGAGAACAGAGAGTGAGTGTGATTACACAGTGAGTGAATTAGAGAGTGAGAATAGAGAGTGAGTGTGATTACACAGTGAGTGTATCAGAGAGTGAAAATAAAGAGTGAGTGTGATTACACCGTGAGTGAATTAGTGAGTGAGAACAGAGAGTGAGTGTGATTACACAGTGAGTGAATTAGAGAGTGAGAATAGAGAGTGAGTGTGATTACACAGTGAGTGTATCAGAGAGTGAAAATAAAGAGTGAGTGTGATTACACCGTGAGTGAATTAGTGAGTGAAAACAGAGAGTGAGTGTGATTACACAGTGAGTGAATTAGTGAGTGGGAATAGAGAGTGAGTGATGAGAGTGAGTGAGAATAGAGAGTGAGTGATGAGAGTGAGTGAGAATAGAGAGTGTCGGATGAGAATTTTCTCCACCTGCTCCACCCACTTCCCACTCATGATTTACAGCATCCAGAAAGTTCTGATGCAGACCAAACAACGTTCGATACCAAATCAAATCAATTGTTCACCTCGGCCTGGACGTCACTTAACTTAGTTTTGGGATCACCGGGGCACTAATAAGGTGGACGGGTGTGAAGCGTGGCCACAAAGAGAGGCTTTGGCCGATTCATCAGCTTTTTGATCATTAAATCACTGAAACACAAAGTGAAGGGAAAAAACATGATTCCATAATCTCACTTTTTCACCCTTTCACTCTGCTGTAGTTCTGCTGAGTAATGAAACGTGTTTTTGTTCACTGTGTTTTGCTCCACTCTCATTTTACTTTTATCTGTGCAGATATGTGTGATGAAATCCATGCTGAATTTTTACCAATGTCTTGGTGCACAAATGACCTGGAATGAGTCATTTCAAGCCTTCTACCCGCCACTAGAGGGCAGAATTACAAACATGGTGAATGATAAAATTCCTCATTCATTCACTCAAGACTCTTCTCATCTTTTTCTGTCTGAATTCCCCACAAATTCAGAAACACAGACATTAAACTTGAAATAAAATCCAACCGACATGACAGCAGAGCATTAAATCCCATCACACGATATTCCGGTCTAACCCAGAATCAGTCCAACAAAACAGAACGTGTGTGTGTGAGTGTGTTTGTACGTGTCCATGTGCGTGTTGTGTTATATCTACATTAAGAGGTCGCCCCAGAACCAGGATGCGAGCAGAGACACTGACACACACGAGCCATCGGCCGTCCTCCAGCCACGTTTCAGCTCTTTGTGCTCCATGGTTCGTGTTTTGTTCAGCAGACAGAGATGGAGCGCTCTAATTTCCACCCTGCCCACCATCTCATGACCAATTCCAGCCCACCACCCTCCGTTTCCTGCTCAGACACACACACACACGCCCACGCACACTCCTTCAGACAGAATCAGACTTTCCTTGCTTACAAAAGTATTTACTAGAGCCGACTCTGGTGTCATTCTGCTGTACAAGCAACAAAGAAACAGCATAGAAACCAAACACAATCACCGCATTTTTAAACATCTCCTGCATAACGCTGGTGAGATACTCTGGGTCCCAGTGGGTCTTCACAGTCGCGTGGATGGTGGGATCACACTGGGACTTTCTCCTCAATCTCAGATCTGGCAGCAACTTTCATTCCGGCTGCTGCTGCTGCAGGAACATTTTTTTTTTTTTTTTTACAGGTTCTACAGGAACGGCAGCATCTCGAATCTGCTGACTGTAAATTTGTCGTCTTCACGTCCCTTTGGAAATGAACTTCAGGCTCTGAAGCAGATGACTTTTACAGCTCATCACCTGATGTAACCTGCACTGTTGTCATCTTCTTATCAAGTCTCATCAACTCTGTCCTTCATAAAGCGATTCGTTGAATGTATGAAAAAAAAGAGATGATAAAATTGAGAGGAAAAAAACTTAAATAACATCATTCACCAATGAGGAGGAGCCAGACACAAGAGTAGGAGGACCAACGGCCAGTTGCACCTGGACCTGATAAACAGAATCAGATAAAAACAGATAAAACACCAGCGGTATGTGGAGATGGTTTAGATTCAAAATTCACGAAATATTACAATAAATATCACACCGTTCACAAATATACTCCAGCAACAAATGTAAAGAGATTCACAAATATCAATTATCACTTACAAATAAAAGTAACACCGTTCACAGATGCATTTCTCATTGAAATGTGGGTGCGGCTACATTCGTTCACGAACCCGTAAACCTGCATTTACAAACCACCGTATATATTTGTGAACGTCTCGATACATGAATGTGTTTTTACAAAAGGTAGCCAATCAAATCTTCTCAAAAATGTACAGCCAGTCGAATCAACTGATATTCGAGGGTTTGATTTAATGGTGACAACATTGCGCTCCTATTGACATTGTCGTGGTAGGAACGGCGAAAACACAAGTTTAATAAAAGGAATCGGGAAAAAGTAATAAATAGAACGTAAACCCTGTGGTAGTAACCGTGTTCCTGCTGGATTTAAATGAAAGTCTCGGGTCAACACGTCTGGACGAACCCCGGATAGAATACGACTCCGTTTCATTTGACGATCATCCAGCACTTCCTGTCTGACTTGGACCAACCAGCTGCCGGAAACACCAACACGTGCACGTGCAGGCCAATCCGTAACAACTGCGCCTGGATGATCATTTTCCCGACTAACACTGAATGTTCCTATGTAAATGTTGGCTGTACCTGCCCCGCCCGCTGTGTGTATTTTTTCTGTGCCTTGCACGGTCTGGATTAAGGTGAGGTAGAACTTTCCCCAGGTAGAACGTTTTACACGTTGTTATGTTCCTGGGTGCTTAGTGCCAGGGAGCGTGTTCGTGGGGAGGTGTGTCCTCCTTTCAGGCCTGAAGGGGCGGTGCTTCTGGTTGCTGGCCACACCCCCGGCCTCCTGCCCCAGTATATGAGGAGGCCTGAGACAGGAAGATGGTGGCCTAGTGCTCGTGGAGGACTTTGGAGTGGTGTTGGTTGGACTTGTTCTTGTTCTTCGTCTCTAGCGTTGGTTTCGGTTCTCCCTCTGGCCAGTATGTTCCTCCTTGTCACCGTCCACCTAGTTCATGTTGTTCACGTTCCTTCCCCCTAGACAGGATCGTGACAACGTGGAGAAAATAACGTAGCAATATTCCGAAAAACATTGAGTAAAAATGCCATCAAATGTCATGTGTATGTCAGGCCAGTAGGTGGATCTGACACTTCCATCGATCAATTCCAGATTTTTGAAGGATCTGTCTCACTAGTCTGCTGTTGATGTTCATCTCTGGCTGTCATGTCGTAATTTAAATAATAAAGGGACTTTAAAAAGGGTGGAGGCAGGTGCACACGGCCCTTTGGGAAGCCTGAGAAGAATACACCAGGAAAACACATGAAATCTGAAACATATCAGACCCGTTTTGATTCTGGCAGATGAAAAAAAAGTGATTTAAAGTCAATGTTTGTGATCCCATAAAAGCGAGCATTTCATATAAAATCCACACCTACAGCTGCTTTTCACGGCCCATGAATCTCCAGCAGGGATCTAGGGGCTGATATGATGCAGAACATCATACTCCTAAAAGCAGGGATGGATTAGAGGAGTGGTGCTGGGATCAGGCTGAACCATTCATTCCAAAATCACATTTTTTTAAAAGCACTGTGACAAAATAAAAATTATTCAGTGACCACAGCAGCATGACAGCGGAGAGAAGGTGAGAAGGTGTGTGGGCGGGTCATGATGGAAAAACCCCACTTACGACCCCGAGTGTCTCCAGGGGGGGACTGTCCCTGTCACCACTGACTGATGAATGCTGTAAATGTGAATGGAACGTGCGTGTGACAGTGTGCTGGCAGGATGAGTTGGACCACATTACCTGATCTCAGCTGAGAGGACCACCCACCCTCCATCTCCAGGCCTCCCCACCCAGACCGCAGCTCCCCAGACGACCTCCACTCATCCCCAGGCGTGAAGCTGCAGCCCTGCTCCACCTTCCGGATCGTCCAGAAAATCTCTCCAGCCTTTAATGTCAGGCTGGCTGAACAAACCCCCTCCTCACGTCTCTGGTTGCCAGATATGTATGCCACGAACGCATCTAGAAGCATTTTTAAAATTCAAAAGCACATAAATTAATGACTGCTTATCGCGACCCCCCTGAACCTCATTTTCCAACTCGGACTGTGTAATGTGGAATAACGGAGGGTCTGTGAGAAGCTGTCAGCGCCGCCGCCGCCCAACGGGCCCTTATCACCATGCAGCGCAGGGACGCGTCTGCTGGAGGCGCTGTGACACGCCGCTGCTGCTCAGGGTTGTAATGAGCTCCCCGGGGACACGCTTTACTCATTCAGCGGCCCGGCCAGCCCGAGGACATCGATATCCACGACGACGGTGACCCCGGTGTCACAGCCGACTCACACAGGCAGGAGCAGCAACACACAGCAGGAGGAGACGGTGCAGCGTTCAGTGGATTAAACAGAAGGTCCGGAATAAAAGAACATGGAGAATCGTGGAGACACACACACACACACACACACATATACAGTCTTAGTCTGAAACACACACACATTCTCACTGAAAAAACACACACACACACACACATATACAGTCTTAGTCTGAAACACACACACATTCTCACTGAAAAAACACACACACATATACAGTCTTAGTCTGAAACACACACACATTCTCACTGAAAAAACACACACACACACATATACAGTCTTAGTCTGAAACACACACACATTCTCACTGAAAAAACACACACACATATACAGTCTTAGTCTGAAACACACATACATTCTCACTGAAAAAACACACACACACACACACATATACAGTCTTAGTCTGAAACACACACACATTCTCACTGAAAAAACACACACACACACACATATACAGTCTTAGTCTGAAACACACACACATTCTCACTGAAAAAACACACACACACATATACAGTCTTAGTCTGAAACACACACACATTCTCACTGAAAAAACACACACACACATATACAGTCTTAGTCTGAAACACACACACATTCTCACTGAAAAAACACACACACACATATACAGTCTTAGTCTGAAACACACACACAAATACATACATTCTCACTGTGAAACACACACAAATACCCACATTCTCACTGTGAAACACACACACACATTCTCAATGAAAAAACACACACACATACACACATTCCCTCTGTAAAACACACACACACACACACACTTTCTGACCGCCATCACTTCTTATACATGGCGTTCATGAGGTTTGTAGACCACGAAGTTGCATAAGAGACCAAAACCAAAGTGAGTCCCGGTTCCTTGACCTCCTGAGAAGACCAGATGGATGGTCGTGAAATCGTATTCGCAGGGGTCGGCAAACTTTTAACTTTTCAGCGGGAACTGCGTTGCTGATCGGCCTTCACTTCAGAGAGAGGCTTGCAAGACTGAGAAGGAAATAGAACCGAGCGAGTTGGGTGTAAACAGTTTAATGTTGCTTGTTGAGATGTGTGTTATGTGGGGGTTAAACACAGTTTGGTTACTCCAGAGAGTAAGAACAGCCGCGTTCTCGACTTCGGCTACCAGCGTGTAAAAATAAAAATCTCTCATTCCAGCCAGAACGAACGCGTCATGCAGCTCTTTTACTTTGTCAAGAATGCAACTCAAACATTTACATTTACAGCATTTACCAGAGCATTTACCCTTATCCATAGAGATTTACAGTCAGTGGGTACAAGGACAGTCCCCCCCTGGACACACTCAGGGTTAAGTGTCTTGCTCAGGGACACGATGGTAGTAAGTGGGGTTTGAACCTGGGTCTTCTGGTTCATAGGCAAGTGTGTTACCCACTAGGCTACTACCACCCTGGTGGTAACATACAGGAAGTGCAGAATTATTAGGCAAATGAGTATTTTGTCCACATCATCCTCTTCATGCATGTTGTCTTACTCCAAGCTGTATAGGCTCGAAAGCCTACTACCAATTAAGCATATTAGGTGATGTGCATCTCTGTAATGAGAAGGGGTGTGGTCTAATGACATCAACACCCTATATCAGGTGTGCATAATTATTAGGCAACTTCCTTTCCTTTGGCAAAATGGGTCAAAAGAAGGACTTGACAGGCTCAGAAAAGTCAAAAATAGTGAGATATCTTGCAGAGGGATGCAGCACTCTTAAAATTGCAAAGCTTCTGAAGCGTGATCATCGAACAATCAAGCGTTTCATCCAAACTAGTCAACAGGGTCGCAAGAAGCGTGTGGAAAAACCAAGGCGCAAAATAACTGCCCATGAACTGAGAAAAGTCAAGCGTGCAGCTGCCAAGATGCCACTTGCCACCAGTTTGGCCATATTTCAGAGCTGCAACATCACTGGAGTGCCCAAAAGCACAAGGTGTGCAATACTCAGAGACATGGCCAAGGTAAGAAAGGCTGAAAGACAACCACCACTGAACAAGACACACAAGCTGAAACATCAAGACTGGGCCAAGAAATATCTCAAGACTGATTTTTCTAAGGTTTTATGGACTGATGAAATGAGAGTGAGTCTTGATGGGCCCGTGGCTGGATTGGTAAAGGTCAGAGAGCTCCAGTCCGACTCAGACGCCAGCAAGGTGGAGGTGGAGTACTGGTTTGGGCTGGTATCATCAAAGATGAGCTTGTGGGGCCTTTTCGGGTTGAGGATGGAGTCAAGCTCAACTCCCAGTCCTACTGCCAGTTTCTGGAAGACACCTTCTTCAAGCAGTGGTACAGGAAGTCTGCATCCTTCAAGAAAAACATGATTTTCATGCAGGACAATGCTCCATCACACGCGTCCAAGTACTCCACAGCGTGGCTGGCAAGAAAGGGTATAAAAGAAGAAAAACGAATGACATGGCCTCCTTGTTCACCTGATCTGAACCCCATTGAGAACCTGTGGTCCATCATCAAATGTGAGATTTACAAGGAGGGAAAACAGTACACCTCTCTGAACAGTGTCTGGGAGGCTGTGGTTGCTGCTGCACGCAATGTTGATGGTGAACAGATCAAAACACTGACAGAATCCATGGATGGCAGGCTTTTGAGTGTCCTTGCAAAGAAAGGTGGCTATATAGGTCGCTGATTTGTTTTTGTTTTGTTTATGAATGTCAGAAATGTATATTTGTGAATGTGGAGATGTTATATTGGTTTCACTGGTAAAAATAAATAATTGAAATGGGTATATGTTTGTTTTTTGTTAAGTTGCCTAATAATTATGCACAGTAATAGTCACCTGCACACACAGATATCCCCCTAAAATAGCAAAAAATAAAAACAAACTAAAAACTACTTCCAAAAACATTCAGCTTTGATAATAATTAGTTTTTTGGGTTCATTGAGAACATGGTTGTTGTTAAATAATAAAATTATTCCTCAAAAATACAACTTGCCTAATAATTCTGCACTCCCTGTAATCAACTCCGCACCTTCTCACCATTTATGCATCTTTCTCTCTAGTTGAAATGCATCGCCAATTTACCATGCAAGTCAGTGTAAAAACCCTTTGGGTTCAGGCGAAGATCTCCATCTGCGCCTAATGCGCCACCTACAGGGTGAGTTCAAATGAGAGCCGCCACAATTCCGACTTTATTCCGCCACTTCTAGACCAGCGGGCCGGAGTTTGCCCACCCCTGCTCCATGGTGAGTCTCTAGTCAAAATGGTTCTGAAACATCTTCCCAGCATCCCAGCATGGGTGTTAATGGGAGAAGACTTCCTGAAGGATGGATGAATGGATGGAGGGACTGATGGATTCAGAACCTGTAATATCCTCGACACGCCATTAGCCTTTGTGTCAAAATGCAGGATCATCAACGTCGAGAGGAAGTGTGCGTCCGCAGCACATACATGCACGAATGAAAGAAGCTGGCTGGGACCCGTGCTCGGCTTCGTGGTTGAACCTGCTCAGCTGGTAATGGGTTGAGTGTTGACTCGGAAAACAAGGCTGCGCTGATATTGTTTATCTTGGACAAGCTAATTAAAGTGTCACAATTCATTACAGCAGCTCTGCACTCACCTTGTCACCGGGAAAATGGGAATATCAATCATATATCCCCCAAGCTTCAACCCCTTCCCTCATAAAGACTCCACCCGCCCTGGCCACAAATCTCCATCAGCAATGGGTTCCCCTTAAAAATGAGCCAAGCTGGGAGTCTTTTAATATCTGTGTTGTCTCGTGTCTGGAGGTACGTTCGTGCAGTGATTGCAGAAGATCACTATTCTGTTATTGAACAAGCCCCATTGGTCCAACGCAAAACCCTTTCATTATTTTAAACAATTTTGTGACAGAAAAATAGCCGGATGCCCTTGCACTGGACTTTATTCTTCTTTTCCATCCCTACAGCTGCATTCAGCACTGGTTTCTATGGTTACTCTAAGCTGTAGTAGAATGAAGTTGCACTCTGGAGATAATGAAGTTTTATCCTTGTAGTGGTGCTGCAGTAAAGCACTTGGAGACCTTTTCAGCCCCGGATGGAGCTTTACTAGTACAAAACAAGAGCTCTCCAGCTGGAGCACCCAGTAAGAAGGACGAACAAATCCTGGGACCTTGTACCTGCGAGTGCACAGATAATCTGGACACTTATTTGTGCAAAAAGTACAAGATAAGAGAGCTCAAAAGAACAGGCAGAACCAAATGGAAATGAGAATGACATTTACTTAACATTTTGTCATTTTGCAGATGCTTTTATCCCAAGCGACCCGCAGATGACGACCAACAATTCATCTTAATGATGATGGATGACAAACTCTGCTCGAGTGGAAGCACGTGAGCTTGAAGGAACTGGTTTACGGACAGGAGGTGCTCTCAAAATACATGAGTCTTCAAGAGATTTTCTTAAAGGTGGAGATGAGATCCCGTCCAAACCTTAATTCAATCATGATAAGGAGGGAAACGGAGGAGAAAGGGAGGAGATGGACGCTGCGCTACACCTGGCCGTGTCAGGTATTGACAGGAGGGGTTTAAATCAAACAGAACGAGGAAGTAGGGGGTGTGAGAGCTGTCAATCATGCATACAGGCTCCTCCCCTTTTAAACTTTGTTCATAAAAACATCATTAAAGTTAATTTTCTGGGTGTCAGATATGATTAGACACCAACAAAAAGGTCTGGGTGGTAAATTGGTTCTTCTTCTACAACTCAAAGGTAACCTCAGCAAAATCAGACAAAAAATGTTTCTAATAAAATCTGTAGAATCGGATTCATGTTACAAACCACGATGACATGAGTGAACAAGTGACATTTAGCCTGTAATCTGTGCAGCCCTAAGAAAGCCCCTCCGGCTCTGCTGCTGAGCTCCTCAGAGACGTCCCAAATGTTACTAACCTATAAAATCAGATGAGGCTTGCAGTGTGGCTCGGTGACATTTTGCATCATTTTAAAATCCGTCAGACCATTAACTTCCACCATCTCCACCATCTCCAACATCAGCGTTTACTAAAGATGGAACGTGTCGAGTGAAGACGAGGAAGTTTCCTTCATCACAGGCAGTTGCTGTTGTGGTCAAAGTAAAGTCATTATTTATGCAGGAAGCCGCACATTTTTAATATTTTAAATAAAAAATGTCATTTTCACCTAATACATACATGATGTCATCTTTAAATGAGCAGAATTATGAAAACAGGCAGATTCAAAATTCTAAAGCAGAACCAAACTAAACTCTGCTGCCACAATATATCTAATAATTAGGACAAAAAAGACTTCTCAGCACATCAGGGCAGATTACAGGCATTTTAGTCACAGTCAGAGTTCTCCTCAACATGCTGAAGACCATGATGCTCTGTTGAGCAGGGAAATGAAATCTGATCAGAAGTGACCAGTTGAGATGTGATCAGATCACCCAAGATGTGTGTTAATGCCTGGACCCAGGAGCACCATCACCAAACAGGTCCCCTGTGCAGTCGTGAGTTATCAGGGACAGTGTCACGCCTTCTTGAGGGTCTGTGGACATCTGCTGCTGCTGCTCGGATCTGCAGGGTAAACTCATCTCGCCTGAAGAGCAGCCTGGACAGGCAATTCCAGGAATTCTGTCTGCAAGGGGCTTCAGGAATGAAGGTTACTGGTGTTTGGTGTAGCTGGAGATCTGAGAGCATCCTGCCAGATAAACACAGACATGTGAACACTGAACATCACAAATACCATGCTGGACATTCAGAACACAGTCTTTAATAAATGGATTTTTAAAATGGGAGGAGCCTGAATGAATGATTGACATCTCTCACAATGCTCTCCTCCCACCGCAGTCCAACAGGCTGATGGTGGCCAAGCGGGTAAGGAAGCGGACTCGTCACCGGAGGTGGCACTGCCCATTCATGGCTGCCCACCACTCACTAAATTGATGGGTTAAACCAGGGGTGGGCAAACTATGGCCCGCAGGCCACATCCGGCGCATTGGTCTTGTGGATTGGTACCGAACTGCCCAGATAATTTCCCATAATTCTACCTGCGTTAGTTTTCCTGCAACGCCTGACGTTACACCAGGTGGCGCTTTAGGCCCAGAGAGAGCTGAAGCTCTACGCCCGAACCCCGTTTTTATACTGGCTTGCGCGGTCAGGTATGGCGAGCAGTCAGGACCAGTAATCTCCAGGTTTTTATAGCTTGCAACAGAACAGAGGGAAAAAACAGCCTTTTTACCCAGGGCGGCGTAAATACGCAGTTTTCTGGTATTCTAACGGTCTCAGTCCTGTCAGACGGATCTCCTGCACCCAGCTGCCACACCCAGAGGTTCCCCTTAACAATCCAGCAATTAACCAACATCATTTTAGCCCTTAAAACCTTTGCCGACGTTCACTATGTTGCATTTCATACTATATGCTGCATTTCATACATGCATTTTCATTCCTTTCTAAGGTGAGATATAAAGAAACAGATCAAACGATTAAACATTTACAGGGAGTGCAGAATTATTAGGCAAGTTGTATTTTTGAGGAATAATTTTATTATTGAACAACAACCATGTTCTCAATGAACCCAAAAAACTCATTAATATCAAAGCTGAATGTTTTTGGAAGTAGTTTTTAGTTTGTTTTTATTTTATAGCTATTTTAGGGGGATATCTGTGTGTGCAGGTGACTATTACTGTGCATAATTATTAGGCAACTTAACAAAAAACAAACATATACCCATTTCAATTATTTATTTTTACCAGTGAAACCAATATAACATCTCCACATTCACAAATATACATTTCTGACATTCAAAATCAAAACAAAAACAAATCAGCAACCAATATAGCCACCTTTCTTTGCAAGGACACTCAAAAGCCTGCCATCCATGGATTCTGTCAGTGTTTTGATCTGTTCACCATCAACATTGCGTGCAGCAGCAACCACAGCCTCCCAGACACTGTTCAGAGAGGTGTACTGTTTTCCCTCCTTGTAAATCTCACATTTGATGATGGACCACAGGTTCTCAATGGGGTTCAGATCAGGTGAACAAGGAGGCCATGTCATTAGTTTTTCATTCTTTTATACCCTTTCTTGCCAGCCACGCTGTGGAGTACTTGGTCGCGTGTGATGGAGCATTGTCCTGCATGAAAATCATGTTTTTCTTGAAGGATGCAGACTTCTTCCTGTACCACTGCTTGAAGAAGGTGTCTTCCAGAAACTGGCAGTAGGACTGGGAGTTGAGCTTGACTCCATCCTCAACCCGAAAAGGCCCCACAAGCTCATCTTTGATGATACCAGCCCAAACCAGTACTCCACCTCCACCTTGCTGGCGTCTGAGTCGGACTGGAGCTCTCTGCCCTTTACCAATCCAGCCACGGGCCCATCCATCTGGCCCATCAAGACTCACTCTCATTTCATCACTCCATAAAACCTTACAAAAATCAGTCTTGAGATATTTCTTGGCCCAGTCTTGACGTTTCAGCTTGTGTTCAGCCTTTCTTACCTTGGCCATGTCTCTGAGTATTGTACACCTTGTGCTTTTGGGCACTCCAGTGATGTTGCAGCTCTGAAATATGGCCAAACTGGTGGCAAGTGGCATCTTGGCAGCTGCACGCTTGACTTTTCTCAGTTCATGGGCAGTTATTTGGCGCCTTGGTTTTTCCACACGCTTTTTATGACCCTGTTGACTATTTTGAATGAAACGCTTGATTGTTCAATGATCACGCTTCAGAAGCTTTGCAATTTTAAGAGTGCTGCATCCCTCTGCAAGATATCTCACTATTTTTGACTTTTCTGAGCCTGTCAAGTCCTTCTTTTGACCCATTTTGCCAAAGGAAAGGAAGTTGCCTAATAATTATGCACACCTGATATAGGGTGTTGATGTCATTAGACCACACCCCTTCTCATTACAGAGATGCACATCACCTAATATGCTTAATTGGTAGTAGGCTTTCGAGCCTATACAGCTTGGAGTAAGACAACATGCATGAAGAGGATGATGTGGACAAAAATACTCATTTGCCTAATAATTCTGCACTCCCTGTAATTCCAGCGTGAGGAGGAATACTTGGGTGCAGTTGTTTGCAGTGTAGGAGATCCGTCCTGTGTTACTGATTGTGTAAATATGAACACTGTCATGCCTTTTTATGTTTATGTCTGATATGCATGCATATGGTGCTGGTCCGGTTCGTCAGTGTGGCCCCTGAGCTAAAAACCCCGGCCCTCGTTTTATATGAGGCAGGGAACAAAGGATGTAAACCTATCGACACAGGAATTTACTGGATACACCAGCGTACAGGGACACTCACGAGTTAATGACAAATGACACGGGATCGAATCAATCGGTCCAGAGTACTGCCACACCCATGGGACGGCCACCCGGAAGCAGGCGTTGAACATTGTGCTGCTGGCTTTATCTGACTGACCCTGCCGTGTTCTATCGACTCTTCTAACGGACTTGCCCCGGCCCGTCTCACGTTCTGAACCCAGTTGTTCCAGCCAATCGCCTGTCTGACATTCTTCTGTCTCGGATTCATCCACCAACTCACCAGACGGGGGGGGGGGAAGGAAATGCAAAGTCACTTATTCATAAGGGAAGAACAGGTTGATTCCCTTCCTGTTATCCCGTTGGGTCCTGCAGCAGAGAGGTGGGACATGAGAAGTTACTTGCTTCCAGGCTCTTCCATTAACTTGATTAATGGCGTAATTACTGCAAGTAAACTCTTGTGTGAGATAAGAGGACAAACAGAAGACGAGTACCTGCTGTTGAGGGCAAGAAAGAGAGGGAATATCTGTATAAAATGAGAGCAAATTTCTAATGACAAGTAAAATTTGTTTAATCTGCATAGCACTTTATCTTTACGTAACACCACTGATGTTCACCAGACCCACACCCCACCTACAAGGGTTGCTGGTGGATCAGTGAAGGGAATTATTCAAATTTCATCATGACTCCTGATCTGATGGACATGCCGGGAGTACGTCTTCATGTCGTCCGCCGGGCCTTACTGCACAGCACTTGGAGGAAAAGACAAAATCATACAAACTGCTCCAAATTTCCCATCATCATCATGCAGCATCATGCAAAACGCAGCTTTGTGACGACCAATGAGAAATCCTCAATTTTTATTTTACATTTACAGCATTTACCAGACGTCCTTATCCAGAGCGACTTACAGTCAGTAGTTACAGCGACAGTCCCCCCTGGAGACACTCAGGGTTAAGTGTCCTGCTCAGGGACACGATGGTGGTAAGTGGGATTTGAACCTGGGTCTTCTGGTTCATAGGCGAGTGTGTTACCCGCACTAGGATACTACCACCATGTAAGAATCGCAGGTTTGAGGCGCATTCACAGGGCTCATATGAACTCACACCAGCTTCACGTGACCACTCTGCACCTTCAGAGTTCTCGGCTGAAATGAAAACACTTACGCTACAGAAGCCGCTCATTCACGGCGAATTCCCTTCACACTCCACAGGCCCGATGCCTTCCTGACACGTACTGCTTCTCCGCACGGCGCTCTGCTGCATGGTGATGCCACCACGGAGAGGCGGGGGGCATTTCAATTAGCGGGAGTCAGCAGCACACAGAAGAAGACGACATTGTCTTAAAATCCGCGTGCCCTCTGGCCTCCGAAATATCATTTCTGCTGCCTTCAGGATGAATAAAAAGACGCGACGCTCTCCGCTTGCCACCGAACTTCTATAAAAAGTGACGAGTCGGAGTGGCACGCGCGCGTCTCCAACGAGGCTGCGGGGGCGAAATATCCTTCACACATCTCCCACACACGCTCCACAGGAAATGAGAAGGTAGAGGGTGGCAGATAGCGCCAAGCCAGACGTCACGCGTGGCCACCACGCCACGGGGAATATTAATAACCATCACGGTGCAAAAACAAGCACAGCCTCCCAGAAGGTCGTGGTTCAGAGTGAAGATGGTGAAGTGGAGAACTTCTCCACGGTGGTTCTCCACCGATTCTGGCATCGCGCCTGAGCTACAGGCGCCTTTCCCCGGGATTTAATTCTGGACTTGGAGAGGGTGACCGAGGAAAGTGAAGCACGATGGATGCCGGCTCGGTACCGCACTGTTCCACACGTCAATCTTCTCAACACACACAGACACAGTCCGCTTACCGGAAAATATAATGGTCACGGGAGATTTCTGCACCGACGTGTTAGGCTCCACTGTTTAATGGCCCGAAGGGCAAACAACAAACCACCTCTTGCCAACGTTAAAATACCAGCAAGCATGATGAAAGTTACCCAGCGGATCCATTCCACATAAAACCGAGACAGAAGAACATAAGGAGACGACAAACAGCCAACAGGAGGAGCCTCCCAGGCAAGAATTATCCCTGGACTGCAACTACAGACAATGAATGAAAAGATGTCATTATTTGAATAATAATAATACTATTCATAATAATAACAATAAGAATCTTCATTTAAATGGTACAAAGTAAGAATTAACTACATTGTCATTTACATCATTTAGCAGACGCCCTTATCCAGAGCGACTTGTAGTCAGTAGTGACAGGGACAGTCCCCCCCTGGAGACAGTGTCCTGTGTCCTGCTCAAGGACATGATGGTAGTAAGTGGGGTTCGAGTCTTTGTGCTCTTCTGGTTTATAGGGCATTTTTTTACCCACTAGTCTAATACAACCCCATAGTACCTCAAATTTACTTACAGTTCAGCACACCATAACTTAAAAATAAACACACTCACTCACTCATTCACACATTCTCACACACTCGCTCACACACACACACTCACTCACTCATTCACACATTCTCACACACTCGCTCACACACACACACTCACTCACTCATTCACACATTCTCACACACTCGCTCACACACACACTCACTCACTCATTCACACATTCTCACACACTCGCTCACACACACACACACACACACTCAAACACTCACTATCTCACTAAATCAAACACTCACTCACACACTCACACACACACACTCAAACACTCACTATCTCACTAAATCAACACTCACTCAAACACTCACACACACACTCACTCACACATTCTCACACACACTCACTCAAACACTCACTCACTCACTAAATCAAACACTAACTCACACATTCACTCACACACTCACTCACTCACACATTCACTCTCACATCTACAGACAGTTCCGAGTCTCCTATATTGCACACTTTTTCAGTTTTGAGATCATCACCATTTTAAAAATGAAATATGTGTAGAAGTGGGAAGAAAAGAAGAGAAAGTTTTTTCATTGTTTGTGGATGTCTGGCTGTCTTCTCAGGCGCCTTTGAGAGGCGTGGACTTTGAGGGAGTCGAGTGAGATGTATGCTTCAGAGGAATCTGTCTGGACAGCCTTGCTGAGGAGTCTCCGCCCGGCCTGCTGACGCTCTTCATGAAACTTTCAGCATGATGCTGTTTGGTGAAACCGACACCAACTGAAAACATCACAATTTCCACCAAATCCATCAAACCGTGACTATGAAGAGACTGACCTTCACAGTAGACCATCGGACTCCGTGCGGATCTTCAGAATTCCAGTCCATTAGCATGTGTGCCGATCCCTCTCTTCTGACGCTCGGAACGCTGGATCCATGCATCTCTCCGCTGGGAACCCTGGGCTGCTGGGTGAATATGAATATGGTGATAAACTGACAGGTTGTACTTAATAAAGGAAACGGGCCTGACAAAACTCAGGAGGACCAATTATGGGCATTTATCCCAACAGCTTCTTTTATTTAATCACGAGACGCTGCCGCACTAGACGCCTCTCAGCGCCGCCGCTTTCATCAGGCGGCATGACAACGGGCTCAGAGTGGCACACTTGTCAACGGCAAATGGAGTCAGTCGGCGTGGCTGATGATGATGATGATGATGAGGCGTGTACACACACACACGCGCGCACACACACCACTAATCAGCCATGTTGAGGTGTTTCTACCTGCATCTGTCTCTCTGCCTGGAATACCTGGAGCAGGATTATACCCAGTGATGGGAAGTTCAGATTTCTGCTTTATTCCCGGGGGGGTGGGGAGGTCAGACTAATCTCATCCGTCCGAATGGATGACGTATCTTGTAATGTTGTATCTCAAACCTGCTAAGAATAGCAAGCCATATTTGACTAAAATAACAGTGCAATACAACATTTTGTATTTTGACATTACAGTTTTTTACAATCACTTTTGCACTAATAACAGAACCTTCATGTCATTTTTCAAAATTCTAGACACAAAACTCAGAATGGTCATTATTTTTAACACAGGCTGTCTAGTGTTCAAAACTTTGCATATTGCTTTCATATCTTTAGAGAAGCCTTGCTTTTGCAGAAGCATTGTTTCTAAAAATCAAATTTATTATGAAATATCATAGGAACATTACTTTAGATCACCCATACACAAGATACCCATAGCTTCATTGTGTATTTGTTAGTACAATCATTAAATATAGGTGTACAAATTATGTGATTCAGGTTTCATTATTTTATTGAAGACTAGAGAGAATAGTACAGACACAGTGGCATTATTGAAATCCTGCAATGTGGAATTTACTGATCAAATCAAATCACAACATAAGATTTGTAGATTACTTAAAAAACCAAAAAGAACAGAAAACAATACTGTATACTGTAAACGGAAGTGTTCTTCACTGCACTATGGATCTATGTTTCCACCAACCCGGTCTTGTGGATTTGGCCACAGGTTCTCATCTACATCACAATGAATGTTTTCATTCGCCAAACATCTGGGAAAGAATCTTCTGGCATGGCGAATCCAGGCCTGACACTGATCTGCTGTGATGTCATTGCAAGCATCATCCATGGCCTGGAGAAGAGTGACTTGTTCGTGAGGGTGCCTATCATAGACCTCCACCTTCAATTGGGTTAAGGAAAGGGGAGTATGGAGGTAAATGTAGGGCGAGAAACTGTGGATGGGCCTGAAACCATGCCTCATCCAAAAACAAGAATTTGTGATGGTTTTCATCAGTGTCAAGCTCCATCACCCTCTAAAATATAAAATCAATTACTGATTACAATGACAGAATGTTTGGAGATTTTTTCTCCCCCTAAAACAGGCAAATTGATCATACCTGAACATACTCAGACCTCAGTTGCTTCTGTATTTCTTTGAAAAGGCACGTGATATCGTTGTTTTAAAGACACCTGATGTCTTTTCAGCACCTGTGCAATAGTGGGCAAACTTATGGCATTCACATTGCTGAATAAGTCATCATTGTCCAAGATGTGCTGCTGGATTTCTCTAAGGCGAATAACATTTCTGACCCGAACCATATTGACCACAGCGTGCTCTAGTTGGTCAGTCATAATTTTGCTTCTGCCTCCCCTATTTGGCCTAATCTCTATTCTGCAGGGAGAAAGTCATAGTAAGAACAAATTTACAAAAAAAATCACATCACACCCTTTGGTACACACTGCCATGCTGTATACACTAATTCACTGCAACAGTTTGAAATTTGAGTAGATTCTGAAGACTTACCGGTTTTCATTGCAGAAAGTTCTGAAAATGGAGGCCACAGAAGATCTTCTGAGGTTTGGTTGAAACATTGTAGCTGCTGCTGTCATCGTCATGCCATGGTTTATGACATAGTCTACAACCATAGCCCTGATTTCATTCGACACCCTTTGCTGCTGCTGCCGGTGTCCAGGTCTATGGTCTTGTCCTTTACCACGTTCACCCACACCTCTCAAACGAGACCCACGGCCAACTCTCTGGAGAGGCCTAAGCCCGCCTCTATGACGAGGCCCACGGCCACCTCTCAAAAGGGGTGCTTGTCCCCTTCTATTCCTTTGACCACTAGGTATTCCTAGCCTTTCACCTTCCACTTCTGGCTCCATGTCCTCACTATGTTGAGTAGGCTACTACAGTGGGATACCACTCATCTTACTTATATATATACATACAAACATGTGAAATCAATCAGCAGTAATGACCACATTAAAACCACAAAAGCAATCATGTAAAAAAGTGACATCTTGCATACAGTAATGTTGAATATGAAAATGTGTTCTGTAAAAGTGGTACATGGGACCATAGACACTATATCTGGTAAAGAAAGAAAGTCCACCGGGGGTCATATTCTGTGCTAATTGGTATCAAATGATCCTTCCTGAAACTGTCATAATCTAAACATACACTATTAATAATACATTTTCATAAAAGCTATGCTTCAAGAGTAATGCAACAGTTACTTATCATTTTAAGCAGTTGTTTCAATTGATAGTTGGATCTTTATAATGAAATGAATAGACACCAAACTCAGATGTGATGTGTGATTTGCATTTTGAAATAGTAATACTTTGATGTTAAGTTGTGTCATTTTGAACTAGTGATTTTAGTTCAATGAACAAATGATCTTTGGCTTAAATGTATTGTATCCAAGCATTTGAAAAAAAGAGTTAACGGTTTTGAAAAACGAGCATTTTGATCATTGGTTATGATTTATGTGTCTAAAGTTTTGAAAAATGACATGAATGTTCTGTTATTAGTGCAAAAGTGATTGTAAAAAAACTGTAATAAACTGCTTATTTGAGTATTTTAACCATTAAGAAGCTCGATGGAAAAATCTAGGAGTCATTTCTATTAGTAAAAGAAGAGACTTTTTGAAAAACGAGCAGAGTGACTTACAATCAGTAGTTACAGGGACAGTCCCCCCTCTGGAGACACACAGGGTTAAGTGTCTTGCTCAGGGTCATGATGGTAGTAAGTGGGGTTGAACCTGGGTCTTCTGGTTCATAGGTGAGTGTGTTACCCGCTAGGCTACTACCAGCACTAAGCCGTCAGTGGTTCTAGTCTGTATTGCCCTCATGGTCTGTTCATCTGATTTCACACACACACACACACACACACACACACACTCAGGGTTGTTCAGAAGAGCCGCTTCTCTGGGTCCTTGTTGAGGAAACCGAAGGGCACTGAAGGACAACTGAAGGACAAGACACAGCAGATCATCCATCCACATGAATAAAACCCAGCGCCTGAACTGATCCGACCATCACCGTAGACCAGCATCTCCGGCCACTCGGATGTACATCCCGACAGCCAGGCCGTGCAGGAATCTAGATAAAAGGCTGGATTGATGTGACGGGTGCAGAGCAGGTCCAACAGCACCGCCTGCTGCCTCCGTGCCGGTACCCGTCTCTGGCGCTCAGCCTCATGTCGCATCTGATTTTTAACCGTCGTTTATCTGCACCGCCACCATTACAAAGAACAGAAACATATTCGTACCTGCGTGCCAGTCCTTCTCAGCCGATTCCAGCGGCCTGCAGCAACAGAATAGAGACAATAGAGTTTCAGAGCTCCGCAACGCAACCTGCACTTTTCACAATGTCACACACACACACACACACACACACACAACCCAGAGGTCGTTATTTGACCTCTCACCTGAGCACAGTTTAATGTCACTAAAGTAATTACTCGAGCGTTGTGGAGCGTTTCATGCCTGGGTTTGATGGACCCTTCTTTCTTCTCCCTGTGAGAACGTCCGGCCGGCTGAGGGCTAGGGGCCGAGATGAGTGGGTTCTGGAACGGGTTCTGCGGTGCTGACTTCCTCTGCAGTGCACCACGGGGAGGCAGACAGAGCCAGAGTGTCAGAAGAGAGACTACACACGTCTGGCCCCTCCCACTTTCCCAGCCGCCTGCCCATCAACTCGAACGGGAATAATTACACCGCTGGCTACAGCAGGGAGAGGAAGTGACAAAAATACCCCAGCGCTGCTCACCCAGCTCAGTTTTAACGCCGTATATATGATACGAAAGTGAAGAGATTGTCATTGTGAGACACTGCAGCGCAGCACACGGTGTCACGGTGAAATGTGTCCGCTGTATTTAACCGTCACATGACAGGCGCCCGGGGAGCAGTGTGTGGGGACGGGGGCGGGTCGGGACTCGAACTGTAACTGTTGTGTAGAATCTTGAATCAGCGCTTGATAAAAAGTGTAACGTGATGACGTGGGCGTGACCTGGACGACCTCAGTGCTGAGTGTCACCAAGTTCACACGCCCCACACTATTGCAGCGCAGCAGTGGGGCAGTGGTGGCCTAGCGGTTAAGGAAGCCGCCCCGTAATCAGAAGGTTGCCGGTTCGATTCCCAATCCGCCAAGGTGCCACTGAGCAAAGCACCGTCCCCACACACTGCTCCCCGGGCGCCTGTCACGGTGCCCACTGCTCACTCAGGGTGATGGTTAAATGCAGAGGACAAATTTCACTGTGTGCACCGTGTGCTGTACTGCTGTGTATCACATGTGACAACTTTACTTTTACTTTGAACCGAAAAGTCCTGTTAAAATCCCAGTTATCAGTCCATCAGCGTCTGGATCTCCACGCTGTGTCACTTCGCTCACGTCCTCCAGGACATCCTGCACCGCCAGCAATACTCCATGACAGCGTGACAACTGTCACGAGCGCCCGGCCTGATGAAGAGCCGTGGACCTGGCCAGGGAGGCACCAGCACGTCTTCACCCTCCTCCCAGCAGCTCGCTGTCTTTCTCGTTCGCAGCGTCGCTGTACAAGATGCACGCTGATAACGTCTGTTGTCCGGGATCCAGGATCCGCCCAGGGGAGGCGGAGATAAGGGCCGGAGTGGGAGGGGCTGTTCTCCCTGCATTATCCCCGGAGCTGCACCAGCTGTTGGCTCTTACGCTATCTTTCTAACTTTTATTTTCCACATAAATTCAGCAAATCACGGCTTCCACCTACAATAACTTCTGGCAGGGCCCGAATACTCTCCTGCGGACGTCTGGATCCCCCGGCGCCAGGAGCAGGTGGGGGAGGAGAATGACTTCGCGAGATGACAGCATTAAAATACCCGCCCCGCCCTGCCAGCCTCGGCCTTAATGCGCCCGTCACTGCCAGTCAAGCCCGGGAGATGCTGCTGGACGTCATTCTGATGTCCAAACTCGGCTCTCTATAGACACAACTATTGATTATCGGAGCTTGCCAGCAACGATCTTCCTGAGGCAGGCCAAGAGAGCATCAGTGCCTCAGTAGCGCCATCCAATGATTGAGTCCATCCGCGAAAACTAGAGTCCGCTGCCCAGAAGGACAAAAACCAACACACACACACACACAATGTATAATGCAAAACCAGAGAGCTTAAAAGGCATCATATTAAATTATTCTAAATTATCACTCTTTAATGTGTTTGCATAATTATGATGAACTTGTGCTCTCCTTGCCTACCACTGTAACAAGCATTTCTGCCAAATGCATAACAATTCATGAACGTAGTTATTGTATTTATGATCAATTATAAATCTAGGAGTCATAATGAACAATAAAAACCATTATAAAGCAGGACCTACAATTACGGCCTGAAACGGACATGCAGTATTCATGCAGTTTTTGGTCTTTGCACCGTTTCTTTTCCAGAGTGGACTGATTGAACATCTAATCGTTTTAGAAATTGTGAATCTGGTTTTATTTTTGGAACAGCCCAGGATCCATGAAGAATTTCCCTGATCTAGAAACGGATGGAACAGTCAAGAAAGAAGGAAAAATGTGGTTATGGAATAGAGCAGGATAACGTGGCCTTCACAAAACCGAAAACATGGCCTACAATTAAAATGATGTAGAATTATGACCAGATCCCGGACCGGAGTAACCCCTTTTCGGACCGGATCGTGACATTATTTTGTTGATTAGAGATCATTCCACATCGGAAACGGAAGCACGATGAATGAATGTAATCTTCTGCATGCATATTAATACTATGGGGGTTCCCAGTATTACAGGTGCTACGCCTTTTCCAAATATGAAACTCACCAGTCTCAAATTATCAGGAAATGTTATTTCCAAAAGAACCTTTAAATTGTCATTGTGAAACACTGTTAGGCCACGGCAGCCCACTAGCTGGAAGGTTCAACTTTATTGTCATGTCACCAGATACAAGTACACAGAGAGACGAGGTTGCGAATTGCAGTGAATCTGTGACGCTGTGATGAAGGCAAGAATCGTCTCTTCTGATCTAACTCACCTTTTTTTTGTTACCAAAACCAGTCAGGTACATTTAGTTAAAATGCTTCTGATGTCTTCTCATTTTTCAAGGAGCAGGATATGATTTCTTATCCCGAACTGCCAAGGTGCCACTGAGGTCCCCTTGATGAAGGTACCGTCCCCACAAACTGCTCCCTGGGCGCCTGTCATGGTGCCCACTGGTCACCAAGGGTGATGGTTAAATACAGAGGACCACTTCTGGTACTTCTGCAACTTTGCCTTGTGGAGAGGCAGACACCTCTTTGTTCTCGTGGCCATTTGGTGGTGATGGTCCGTGGGGGTCGGTCTCCTGTTCTTTGTTCTTGCGACCATTTGGTAAATAATAGGTGTGAAGCGCCAGCCATGTTTTTTGAGATCGCCTGCTCTCTCTGTCCGCCCCAGACAGGAGACTCTGAGGGCGTGACGACAGAAACAACTAATTCTGATTGGTCTGTGACAACTTCCTGTGGGTCAAATGTATAAAGGATGTTCACGTGAGGGAACGTGAGGAACCGGGCCTTCCAGCTCCAGAGTCTTTTCTCTCCTCATCACCTTTTTCTCAGGTGATGTCTCTGAAGCTTGGTTCAGGCTGTTCTGTCTTTTTCTGTCTTTTCTCTGTAACATTGGTACCTTTTTACATACAATATTCACATGAAACTGCTATAATAATATACTGGGGTTAATAAACTAGAAACGGTTCATTCTTTTAACCTCTAATGTGCCACGCCTCTTTCTGCCAGGTAACATGTACTTGTACTGCCCTGTACTTGTACATGTGTAATGACAATAAAGTTGAATCTAATCTGATCTAAACTAATCCGGTTGGAGTGGTTTTTAATACAGTGTGTAGAGAGAGATTTTTACTCCATTCTCCACAGTTTTACACTGCTCATGCTGCATGGAGCTGATTGAAGAGATCCGGGAATGGCGGCGTCAGCGTTGATTCCCTCCGCTGCACATTCCTGGGACACGGTGCTTGAAACTGGAAGCTTTGGCCGGTTGTAAAACGTGCTGTAGGAATTTCTGAGCGTGACAAATGCCGTGTGTGGCGTGTGAACTTGCTGAAAATGCGCGTGACTTGAGAGCCCCGATCAAAATAATCTGTCCACTAGGATATCGAGCACTGACAAAAGTTCCCCTTCGCTTACAATCGCAAAGTGCGATTAAATCCATAGTTTTTTTTTACACGTTTAATTAATTAATCACAATTAATGCGTTAAATTCCCACCCCTAATAAAAGTATTGTTAAAGTTCATATTCTTGCACACCACCAAAAAGGTAGTTAGTTCCTCCTCTCCAACACGCAGATATCCTGTTTCTGCCTGGTTGTATGTGTACATCCTGAAGATGTATATGGTGTCATGTCGGTGATCATGAGTTGCGCGTCCATCTGTGTTGAAAATGGCCTGAAAACACTCACGCGCGCACACACACACACACACACACACACACACTTTCAGGGGGTGTCTCTGTTCCTGCTTTCTCCTTATGGAGTGATAGCAGAGGTGCTTGTTGATGCGGCTCGTCTCGGCAAGGAATCCACTGCCCCCAGCGAGGAAATTAACTAAATCATTTAAAGCGTTTAAATTCAATTCTTTTCTCCAGTGGGCCAGAACATCCATAAAAGCACAGAAGCTTCCTCGGGTTCTGAAGCACCTGAACTTGCATTTACATTTACGGCATTTATCAGACGCCCTTATCCAGAGGGACTACCAATCAGTAGTTACAGGGACAGTCCCCCCCTGGAGACACTCAGGGTTAAGTGTCCTGCTCAGGGACACGATGGTAGTGAGTGGGGTTTGAACCCGGGTCTTCTGGTTCACAGGCGAGTGTGTTACCCGCTAGGCTACTAGCACCAGATCCCCATCACCTGAATACCAACCAGGAGATCATCACTAACTCCACCTGTTCACAGGTGATGGACTTTTCTACTGAGGCCGTACACTCCCAGTAATGAGAACTAATGAAGATAACGTTGCTCGAGTGGGTTATTAAACTCCTCTTCTAATGTTGAAAAAATGGCCTCCCTTTCTGAAGAGGAAATCCTTGTTCTCGCTGATTCTGAACACATTTCTGCTTTTTTTTCTGCTTTCAGAATAGAAACTGGTGAGGAACTCATTGTGATTTCAGACAAACCGAAATGGGGGGAACATGGAGCCAAGAATTCCGAATCCTAAACAGAGGCTCTTAGCGGCGAGTGTAAAATCGATACGGAATGGCTGTCAGGTGACAATGCCGCCTTTTCTTTATTCGACTAGTTGAAGGAGTGGCACGTGGCTGTAATTTGGCTCCCATCAGAGATAAGTTCTCTTTTTAACAGCGTGCCAGTAAATCCGCTGTTTGGAGTAACGCGTCCATGTTACGCCGGCCTTTAAATGACTATCGACTCCTGGCTGCTGAAAGGGGGAACTCTGTGGAAAGACCTGCCCCATACTTCACCCGTTTCTGTCCCGCTCTCGCCCTCACCGACATCCTTCACTCAGCACCTCAACCGGGCTTCTCTATGCGGCACAAGTTGATGTTTTATGGCTCCAAAAAAACTAATTACGGCCCGTCAATGCGGAGGCGGTTACTTCTCGGATTTATCTCCTCCAGTTGCATCCTGGCTCATTTTTCCAGCAGCAGGGGAAGCTCCAGAGAGTCACTGGTGACAACGGACTGGTGACAAACACCCGGCATAGAGCCCAACTTCATCCGTCCACATGTCATCACCTCCCTGGTGAAGTCAAGCCCATCAAAGGCTCATCAAAGTTCCTGTGGAATCCCTGGAGCAGGTTTGTGGGACCATCAGAATGAAAAGGCCAATTACGTTCATTTAGACATGACTGTGATGGGCCCAGCAGATGAAGCCGCCCCCAGGGTCTGCTGGAGTGGTCTGGATGGAGCAACATCTGGACAGTGGAGGAAGTGTTAATTACCTGGAGTTCCAGACTTCTAGGTTTGTGTCCTGTAGGCCCTCGTGGTTTCACCATGTCTCTTTTGTGGCAGGTAAGCACCTGCAGAAGATCCAGCAGATGTTCAGCATGGCTTACCTGGCCCATGTCTGATTTTAAAATGAGTTTTTAAGGTTTGATCTTACTAAGTTATTCTAACAATCATGTTGGTGCAGAATCCGAATCCTAGATGTAGATTTCCTGTTCATAAAATCATGTTCCACTTGTGTGCTTTAACAGCAGCAACGTGACCCCTGACCCACCGAGGCCTGAGCTCCACTGGACCTGAAGGTGGCCATGGTTTTTAAATCAGGTGAGCAGGCAGGAAATCCATCTATAAATGGATTTATAAATATAAATCTGTATAAATATTTGTCATGAATATTTGAGGAGCTCAGACATGACTCGGTGAACCACCGGCAGAATAAATCACCCCGAAATCTGCTGAATCCGGAGCGAGGGACACAGATGGACGCCTGGC
The DNA here is from genome assembly GCF_900700375.1 of Denticeps clupeoides. NCBI lineage: Eukaryota > Metazoa > Chordata > Actinopteri > Clupeiformes > Denticipitidae > Denticeps > Denticeps clupeoides. Next base: position 75,948 of record NW_021630102.1, read on the forward strand.
TTGGTGCAGCTCAGAAAACAGACACTCACCATTACTAATAACCATAGTAACTAGAAGCCGTTTCCTTCCCAGAAGCGTTAATATTTCCTGAATCCTTCTGCTGTGCTGCAGTGTGTCACAATGACAATCATGTCACTTCCACCTTTAAACAAACTCTTTCTAGGTCATTCAATTATTCGATTGTCTATTCTATTCTATATAGTCTATTGTCTTTACTACTTTAATATTGTTGTACTGATGTCACGGATGTATCCGCCCGAGGAAATTCCTGTTGGTCTTCAGTCTGAGCGCACAGCGACCATTATTCAGTTCGTCTGGAGATCACATACAGTTACAGACGTTCTGAAATGATCAAAAACAATGATAGATGAATATTTCAAACAACGTAGTAAACTCAGAGAGAGGGAGAAGAGAAAAGGGTAGAGAGAAAAGTTCATTCATTCATTCCAAATCCCCAGCAGAAAACAGCTGATCAATGACTGCAGCAGCACGTCCGCTGTCCAATCCCACGAAGACAGAAAACCAGGATCCCATCCTCCTCTGGTCAACACTGGACGGTCCTGCGTTCTCAGGTAATCAGAAGGTCCACCTAGGTGCCACTGAGGTGCCACTGAGGTCCCCTTCATGAAGGTCCCGTCCCCACACACTGCTCCCCGGGCGCCTGTCATGGCTGCCAACTGCTCACCAAGGGTGATGGTTAAATACAGAGGACATATTTCACTGTGTCACCGTGTGCTGTGCTGCTGTGTATCACAAGTTGGGTGGTAGTGGCCTAGTGGGTAACACACTCGACTATGAACCAGAAGACCCAGGTTCAAATCCCACTTACTACCATCGTGTCCCTGAGCAAGACACTTAACCCTGAGTGTCTCCAGGGGGGGACTGTCCCTTCAACTACTGGTTGTAAGTCGCTCTGGATAAGGGCGTCTGATAAATGCTAGAAACGTACAAGTGACAATCATGTCAATTTTTTTTTTTTTTTACAGGAGTACACTCTCCTTGTGTAATCCTGTTTATTCTCTGCTCTTCTTCAGGCCGTTTACAATGTGAATCTCCCGCTTGTGGGACTAATAAAGTATCATCATCATCCTCATAAAACAACCCCCCAAAATTCCAGTTTAATCGCAGGCATTGCTGCTGATTTGCTGATCTGGTGGAGCATCCATCATGGAATTTCAGAGGTTCTCTCGGTATGCAGAGGTGACCTTTACACCAGCACTGCGTCATATTTACTCAGCGGTGTAAACAGCAGAAAACTCCTACGATGGCCACAATTACAACTGTCTGCAAGGCCACAGCGAGCCCGCGGAACCCGAGCGGCGTCCTCCGCCCACTAACCCTTCTCAGAACACCAGGCACAAACATCGGCGGGGATAAGTGGCTGGAGGTATTCTGCACAAGATCCGTCCAATCGGAGGAGGAGGACGCATGCAGGGAGGAGAAGGCGCGGCGGGGGTTCATCAGGACGGCCGCGACCCGACGGAGGAGTGGAGCAAGCGGCGGGAGCGAGAAGCAATCATCGGGCCCATCAGCAAAGCCAGCGAGAGCGCCGCCCGGCCCTAACCAGCGCCGATAGGAGACAATCAGACCAACAAACACGGAGAAGCCAGGAGAAGAGCGGGTGGAAAGTTCTCTCCCGTGTCTACACGTCAGACGGATTCACATCCCCACCCTCGTTCCACCATCACACCACGCCATGCCGTCAATATTTATCAGGAACGTTTCCCCATCAACCACGTAGCATGTGTGTACGGAACATCCATACGATGCAGGAATGGGAGACGGTGGCTAATTTCACAATAAAATAATGTACTTATTTACTAATTAAATATCATCAAAAATATTATATAATTGTATATATATATGATATTTAATTAGTTAGTGCAATTGATTTTAGTGTGTGTTTATATATATAAATGTAATGAAATTCATGCAGTTAGTGAATAATAAAGAGGAGCTTGTTAGGATGCTACGATTACAGGAAATATGATGGAACAACATAATAGAAGGCTGGAAGACAGGAAGACATCAGGCAGACAGACAGGAAGACATCAGGCAGACAGACATCAGGCAGACAGACAGGAAGACATCAGGCAGAACAGGACATCAGGCAGACACAGCAGACAGGAAGACATCAGGCAGACAGAAGGACAGACATCAGGCAGACAGCATCAGGCAGGACAGACAGGAAGACATCAGGCAGACAGACATCAGGCAGACAGACAGGAAGACATCAGGCAGACAGACATCAGGCAGACAGACAGGAAGACATCAGGCAGACAGACATCAGGCAGACAGACAGGAAGGACAGGAAGACATCAGGCAGACAGACAGGAAGACATCAGGCAGACAGACATCAGGCAGACAGACAGGAAGACATCAGGCAGACAGACAGGAAGACATCAGGCAGACAGACAGGAAGACATCAGGCAGACAGACATCAGGCAGACAGGCAGGCCTCCTTTAGTATGCCGGGAGAAGTGTGTTGGCCGCATGAGAGTAAAGATGGGAGTGTTCCGGGTTCTTCTCTCTTTCCCTGCCATGCTTAATTGCACACCCCCCCCTTTCACCAAACAAGGGAATTGATAAGACTTGAGTGGTTTTGTTATGCTAATTATCAAAACATATCATTTTAGGCCAATTAGATTCCTCCTAAAAAGAGTGCAATGCGACGAAGGAAAAAAAATCACGAATATATCTCACAAATGTCAATGTGGGGCAGGTCTAATTAAGGCGGAAAATGCAAGAAAAAGCTGAGAGCAAGTAAAGCAAATTAAAAATCATGCAGAGTTATTTCGTCAGATGTGGTTTAATCAGCTGCATTCAGAAAGCTTTCTAATCTCGTGGGCTGATGCAGGGCCAGGCCGTGTTTCTTTCTGAAGTCTTTTCATGTCCAAGATGCAAACAAGCCTTTTACGTCCCTTTTAGTTTGTATGTGTGATGTTGGTTAGGATCTGATTAACTCCCATTGATGCCATTTTAATGTAATTAATATGAAAACATCCAGTATTTGCAACTAGAGGAATAAGTTATATATAATGAATCAAAACTATGAATGAACACATGTGGAGTTGTGTACTTAACAAAAAAAGGTGAAATAAGTGAAAACATGTTTTATTTTCTAGTTTCTTTGCTCTGGTTACTGCTTTACACACTCTTGGCATTCTCTCGATGAGCTTCAAGAGGTCGTCACCTGAAATGCTTCTCCAACAGTCTTGAAGGAGTTCCCAGAGGTGTTTAGCACTTGTTGGTCCAGCTCACCCCAAACCATCTGGACTGGGTTCAGGTCCGGTGACTGTGGAGGTCAGGTCTCCACTTTTTGTTAAGTACAGAACTCCACATGTGTTCATTCATAGTTTTGATAAAAGAACACACATTGAATGAGAAGGTGTGTTCAGACTTTTGGCCTGTACTGTATGCAGGTCAGTGCTGACCGACTTGACTGTACTCTGCTCTTCTCCACATAATTTCTCAGCCTAGCAATGCAGTAATTGTTATAACGTCGGTCTGGAGCTGCTGTACATCAAATTTCCACACACTGAAGACCCTCCCAGAGAGAAACACATAAGTATAAAACAGTAATCCAAGACGACCGTGAGGTTGGCAACAAGGCAGCAAACAAAGGAAAGAAAGGAGCAAGGGACTGGGGGAAGAAGAAAGGAATCATGGGAATGGGCAAACAACAAACAGCTCTGACTTCACTCCAACAGCAAAGGCCATCAGAAGACACAGTTTAAATCCACTAAATTCTGAAGGGAAACGAAGCACTAACAACGAAGGATTTATGCAGCTTTACGTCAGATTTGGTTAGTTCCCTCTGCAGTAGTGTGTGGAGTGTAATGTAAAATATGGTTTTAAATACACACCCTTCTGTTCTCACACTGGTCTATCAGAACCAGCATCAACTTGATCTACAGTAGCTTTCCGGCCTGGGCTCAGACCAGGAATATCCCACAAGAACTGCAAGAACTAGTCATCGTAAGTCGCTCCGAGTGTGGGTGGTAGTGGCCTAGTGGGTAATACACTCGCCTATGAACCAGAAGACCAAGGTTCAAACCCCACTTACTACCATTGTGTCCCTGAGCAGGACACTTAACCCTGAGTGTCTCCAGGGGGGGACTGTCCCTGTCACTACTGATTGTAAGTCGCTCTGTATAAGGACGTCTGGTAAATGCTGTAAATGTAAATGTAATACTTACACTTGTTGAACAAAATGAAGACTTTTGCACAATACTTTATGCACACACACACACACGCACACATACACTGCTTGGAACTGTTTGGCTGAACTCCCCTTTCTGTTTAGCTGAACTCTGCTTTGGCATGATGTTTCTGAATGGGCTTTATTATTAAGTTGACCGTGTTTTATTTTTTCAGTGCTGCTGCAATTTAAAGGAATAGATCATTTTAATTAAAAATGGGAGTCAGATGGGGCCACTTCCAGGGTAAAGTGAGGGTGCAGTAGGTGTCACAGCAGGGTTGGTATTAAAATAGTCCAACATGGTGCATTGGAGAAAGGATATGTCCATGTTGGAAGGTCCTGGACAGTGCAGTGAAGGTTTCAGCTGGTCCAGTAACATGGTCCATTATGATGCTACTGGTCCATTTGAAGATCCCTCTAGCTCAGGGGTTGGCAACCCAGGGTTCTTTTATCCTTACACTGTGGCTCCCTGTGGCTTTAGAAAAGAAATAATAATTTAATTTTGAACCACAAAAGAAAAATTTCTAAAAAGATTATAAAAAATTATTTGGATGAAAAGAAATGCCTTTAGATTGAACTTAATTACTGCCACTGTATCTGAGTGCATTACAGTAGATGATTTTTACATTTCAAATGTTTTTAGGACCAAGTAACAACATTTCAGTCTTTTGAGGAAGTTTCTGTTCATCCTCAGTTTTAGAAATTTTGTCTCTGCATCTGGTGGAGATGTACAGTTGTGTGTCATCTGCATAACAGTGGTAGTTGATACAATGTTTTTGAGTTATGTTTTCGAGTGGAAGCATATACAGAGAAAACAGTATTGGTCCTAGTATGGATCCTTGGGGTACTCCATATATGACCAATGCATTCACTATTGATATTGACAAAAGTGTATCAACTAGAATGAGTATAAAAAAGCAGTCATGGTCCAATGACATAAGCAGATAATTTGTAACTCTGACAAGGGCGCGCATAACAACAACCCGCAGGAGGAACAACACACCATAAAAGAAGAGACTATCCAGTTCACACAACTAACACAACTAACAACACTGACCACTCTAACACGCAACAAAGGCTTATCGCTAACTTCTCTTCAGCACCCCGAAACTCTCCTCCGGCTCCACAACAATGGTCCCCATCTGGTGGCTGGAGACGTCCTTAAATGCTCCTGTCTGATGAGTTGATTGGCAGACTGATGATGAGGAAATAGGTAGGCGGAGCCATCAATCCCAACTTCCGTCCAGCAAACAGTCTAAAAGGGAAACACACAGCAAACACCCCCAGACCACTCTACATTGACCTCAAAGGACGTAGCAGAATTCCACTTCTGTTTGGCTCAGTTTAGATTAATGGATTAATCGTATCTTGTCACTGAAGTATTGCATGAAGTCCTCAGGGTTAAGTTCAGGTGAGAGTTCAGCGTGACTCCGAGTTAATCGAGATATTGTAAACAGCCATCTCGCCACAGTCAATTAGCCCTGAGAGATGTTTCCTCATGACTGAATATGAAAAGCAAAGTATTCATCATAAACACTATTCACAGCCTGTTAACTGTTTAAATATGATTTTATTCAAGCATATCCCTAAAACGTTCAATCATTTTTAAAACCCAGTTTTTACTTACAGTATCTGCTCACCAGGCACGAGCCGCTCTGGATGAGGGTTGAAAATGAGTTCTACTACCGGCTCTAATTCAGAACCAAGCCTACATGAGCCTACATGCTAGAGAAGAATGAACATTTATTACTAGTGCTTCCAAAGGCAGGATTCGTTTAATCTGTATCTTCATTCATACAAATTCATACCTGTGTTCAGGTCCATCAGAGACCTTCCTGAAACCACAAAGCCTGTGCAGCCCAGCATCACATCAAACAGGTGAAAGGCCCATGCTGTGTCTTCATCAGATATTATTCCTGCCCAACAAAAGATCTCATATTGATTTTCTCAGTCAAATATTATTCCTCATTCCGTTCATCCAAGGGTCTCAAAGCGGCCCTGTCACCGGCGGTCTTCCCGTCCAAACCTCCCACCAACAGCAAAAATAATCAGAAAAACATTTCTCTCCATTAGACTTCTTCCCCCAAAGAAGTTCCTAAATCCCAGAGTCACGCAATAAACCCTCCAAACAACGGAGGAACAATATGCTGATTCAAGAGCCCTTGTCTTCAGACATCCAATTATTTCCCTTCCACGCGCGCACAAGTCGGGGTTCCGCGCGAGGACACGCCGTGTTTTCACCCTCAAAAAAGGGTGAAAAATTCATGCTTTTTGTGTGAGGAAAATAATCTGGAAATTTGTATACTTTTACGTGTAAAAAAGGACAATTAAAATATTAACTGCAATTAATTTCAAACAGAAAGGCCAGAACAAAGGCCACATCCGCCACACGCTATGCAAGTCAGTCTAAAGCAACATAAATGGTAAACGCTTTTAATCATTTCAGCAGATTCTTCTGCTTCTCAGACTTTTCCTTGTTTGGTGAGACAGGGCCACTTTCCGGCATTTTCCAGAGCGCCTCAGAGTCAGCAGTGAAAGGGACTCAAGTGTCCTGCTCAGGGACACGATGGTAGCGATGGAGGACTTTGTGCTCTTCTTGCTCAGCATGCTTCATTGTTAGTGACCACCTGACATGACGGTTCCTTTTCCATGTGAATGTTTCACTCTTCCTGCTGCAGGTAGAACATCTGAGGAGACCCCATGCCGGGTGGCACCTCAGCACCTCCTCGCTGCAGGTCCGGTTCTTCATTACCCATCATCTGCTGCCACGGCGGCCAGGCACGGCGGCAGCGAGGACCGCCTCGACCCCGCGGCGGAGGGCGGAGGAGTCACGCCTGCCCTGAAATTGGTCACAACAAGCGTGGAGAGGAGAACGAGGGGGAAGAGAAGTAAACACTTCACGGTGAATCAGGCAGGCAGGCGGTGAAGGCCGCACGTCCGCGGCGCCCGGCGGCGAGGCCATGTTGAGTCCAACCTCGCCACGCGCCATCATCAAAGGGCTACAGTTGGCCGCGCCGCCGATCGGAGCTCCGGCCAATCCGCGGCAAGTCCAATCTCGCCCGCCGCAAACATGGCCGAGTGAAGGCGAGACGGGAACTTCTGAAACAGAGTTCACTCATACGGGCGGTGAGAACCATCACCATGGTCACCACCGGGAGCCACCAGCATCTTTTACCGCCTCCCGGGCGATGCTTCCAGGTGAAAGTGCGGTGAAAGTGGTGATTATTTTCATTTTTAAGCACGCGGTGACACAACGAATTGTGGCGTTTAACCAGGGGACCTCAGTGGCACCTTGGGGTTCGGGAATCATCATGTCACTACAAAGTGGTCAAGTCCTGTGAACCTACAAGGTCTACAAACGACCGCGTTCTTTGCTCTGTACCAAGTTTACTTTACTTCGGGACTTGACTTTTTTACTGTACTTTACTTACGTCGTTGGACTTTACTTTACCGACTTTGACTTGACTGGACGGACGGACGGGACGGGACGGCGGGACGGGACGGGACGTACGTACGGACGGACGGCGGACGGACGGGACTGGACGGCGGACGGGACGGGACGGCGGGACGGGACTTTACTTACGTACTTTACTCGTTATTACTTCTTTACTTTACTTCTTTACTTTACTTTACTTTACTTTACTTCTTTACTTTACTTTACTTTACTTTACTTGGCAGACACTTTTATCCAAAGCGACTTACAAGAGAACACCAGCAATTCTCATTCGGTTTCTATAGATTGTGAGTTACTGTTGTGAGAGAAAAGGCCGAATCTTGCGAACGTTGTAGCGAGTGAACCTGCAGGATCTGGAGATCTGGAGAACGTGATGGTTCAGACTCAGTTTGTCATCAATCCAAAGGCTTTTTGCAGATGATGGTTTTAATAAAGCGTCCTACTTCCATGCCGAAGTGCGCGGCTTCTTGATTTATCCTGTTAATCCAGCCGGTTACACACCCAGATATAAACCAGGTTCTAACCCCACTTAGTAGCGTGTCCAGGGGGGGACTGTCCCTGTCATTACCGCTCGCTCTGGATAAGGGCGTCTGGTAAGTGCTGGAAATGTATTCTCAACGTTGCTTTTATTCACCACGGGTGGTTGAAACCAGGAAACGGACGATTGGCTCGTGTGAAAGTTGCGTTGTTGACACATGAGGACGGAGTTTAATGTCTCCGGCTCCTTTTAGGCGATAACATGGCCGCTTTGGTGATATTGTGTCCACATGTCAGCCAGGTTGAAGGAATTGTACTAAAGAGCCTCTTGTCCCCCATGGCAACCCAGTCCAGTCGCCCCCGGGGCGGCGGTGGTGGATGCAGGCCATGGCGCTGAATAATGGGCGCGGAAATAAACACCCGGCGCCTCGCGCGCTAAATATTCATCACCGGCATCGTGGTCCGGTCCTTCCCGCTCTCTTCACCTTCTTCGGACAGCACGTCCACTCCGCCGCTTTCATCACAGTAATGCGTCCAGATAATAAGACATTTGGAGCCACGGGCAAGAACCGGACCGCCGGACGGGAATGTCCTGGAGCCAGATAAATACCGAGTACAAAGCCGGGCAGGGCGTGTTTCTCAAGTCCGCTACGTCCGTATTCCTATCCCGAAACGTCATCCCGATTGTCACTAGTGATACACGGCAGCACAGCACACGGTGCACACAGTGAAATTTGTCCTCTACATTTAACCATCACCCTGAGTGAGCAGTGGGCACCATGACAGGCGCCCGGGGAGCAGTGTGTGGGGACGGTGCTTTGCACAGTGGCACCGCAGTGGTACCAGATCGGGATTCGAACCGGCAACCTTCTGACTACGGGGCCACTTCCTTAACCGCTAGGCCACCACGGCCACCTTCTGACACGCATCTTCATTTACTTCAGAGGAAGCCATTTTATCTCCACGCCTGCCGGGCAAATATATATATATGTTGGGCTAAAAGACTTTTCCATTCCAGGGATCCACATTTTTACCAGAGTAAAGGCCCCGCCGTATTTTTACTCTTCCTCCGTCTCCGGCCTGTTGTTCCGCTGACAGCGAGCGCCGCTCGGCGACTATTTCTGAGCGGAGCCCCGGATTCAGGGGTGACTTTACGGGCGCGTGAGTCACGAAAGAGAAAATAGCTGGAACCCTTCCTTTTATATAAGACCCGTGGGATCCAGGCAGCGCGCCGGCGGCGGGACAGATCCGCACGATGTCCTCCTTCAGTCGGGGGACACGAGGAGAGACGACCGCTGTCAGATCCACGTTTCTACGCTTCCGGAACCCTCCAGACGGTAGTCTGTGGTAACGATGGAACGTCGGCGAATTGTCCCATGAGGCCGCAGGCCCGCACCATTAAAAGAAGGCCGCGGCGGCGGCACCGCGCCTGTTTGGGTCTTTTCTTGTGTTTATGGACAGACGGGACGGGTCGGTGGGGGACACGGTTCTGCGCGGGAGCGCCAGGGATTACATAATTTCACAGGTGCTCAGACTAAACTTTGTGAGTCAGAGCGCCGGAGGAGAGCAGAGGCGTCGCCGTGGCAACAGTGCCACCTAGAGGTCAGAGGCGTGTCCTGCACCGCGAGAGCAGGCTTCTTCATGCTCACTTCAGGAGGAACCGTATTATTCTTGGGGTTAAATCCGGTGTGCTCCTCCTTCCCGCAGTTTAGGGCCCCGTAATCAGAAGGTTGCCGGTTCGAATCCCGACCCACCAAGGTGCTACCGAGGTCCAAACCCACACTGGTCCCCGGGTGCCTGTCATGGCTGTCCACTGCTCACCAAGGGCGATGGTTAAATGCAGAGGACACGTTTCACCGTGTCACCGTGTGCTGTGCTGCTGACTTTCACATGTTTTCATGTTTTTGGGGTGTTTATGGCACAATGATGGACAGAAGAAGCCGGAACTTCTCGTTTAATCTCCACTCTGGGAAAGAGGCGCACTTGGCGTTTAATATTCATCTCTGCCTCTGCTCAGATATTAAAACTTTCTCGAGTGCAGAGAGGCAGGGATTATACCTCCGCAATTACTCCCCGCATTCCGCCATTGTTCCTCGCCGCCTCGGTAATTATACAGACAGTTGGCAGGAGGGAGAAGAGCATTGTTCCTCCCGGAGAACCCCCACCTCCACGCCGTCAGCGGCGCGCTGTAATCACCAACAAGTGGAAGCGGGGCCCCCGCCTGATTATTCTCACCAGGCCTGGCCACGGCCACCTTTCTCATATTCAAAGCACAATCAAATTTTCATAACTCAATTCCGCAGTCGCTAGGAGGAGAAGGTTGAGGGCTTCCTGAGAAGATCGGCGACCAGAACCAGAAGGTCATTTACGAGGCTGTGCATTCTGCCTGTTCCCACATCATCTTCTCGAGATTTTCTGCCCGTGGAACTTCTACACAGAGACAGAGACACAGAGACAGAGACAGTTTCTCCACGGTTCCTCTGTTCCTGAAGGCAGCGCGTAAAACCATGGAACCATTCAGCCGACACCATATACAGGCCTCCGATGTTCAAGTTCTCCCATCCCATCCCCGCAGAGGTCAAAGTTCGCTCCCCGGTGTCCGTTTCCCCGCTTCCTCTATTTATAGAGGGCGGCTGTCCGGGTCCAGTTTCCTGCAGGACGACGCCGTAAACAACCCAAAAAAAGGATCCGGTGGGGTCAGCGGGTCCCGTTCTCCCATCTCACGTCACGTCTCTATAATTAGCGTGCTGTAGGCCATCGTGACCCCATATCTGAGCCCGCAGGCTTCTTCACGGTGACCCGGCGTGGACTCAATCTCCAGAGAAGGAGGAGTCCCATGATGGGTGGACGGTGGCCTAGCAGTGAGGAAGTGGAAGTGGGTCCCCACACTGCTTGCCATGGTTAAATACAGAGGACACATTTCACCGTGACACCGTGTGATGTGCTGCAGAGTTTCACAATGCCAATCACGTCGCTTTCAGCGACCAGCCTCATCGTTTGGCCACCAGCAGCAGTTGTGCTGTGGCTGGTAGTAGCCTAGCGGGTAACACACTCAACTATGAACCAGAAGACCCAGGTTCAAACCCCACTTACTACCATCGTGTCCCTGAGCAGGACACTGAACCCTGAGTGTCTCCAGGGGGGGACTGTCCCTGTAACTACTGACTGTAAGTCGCTCTGGATAAGGGTGTCTGGTAAATGCTGGAAATGTTATGCGGCATTAAATTGTGGACCTCAGTCCAGATAGGCTTGTCCAGGGTTCCAACTCATCCCTCACCGAATACGGAATCACTTGTGAGTCCATGATTTGTATTAAAACTCCATCGGGTTGATTTGTTGGGGTCTACGACGCAGGTGATTGGCTCAGATCCTGCAAGGTTGGAACGTTTGGCGGCGAGTCCAATGCCACGCCCTTTTATCTTACCGCAGGAAACTGGCATTTCTTACACGCGATTATCAGGGTTCGGTGCGTCTCATCACAGAGCATGTTACTCCTGACGATTCTGCGCATTTTCACCGCATCAGCGTCCTTTAGAGGCGAGTCACGATGTTCTCCGGATGCCGGTGACGCGTCTCGCCGCACAAGTGAAATGTAACTCGAATTTTCCGGAACATCAAGCGGCCCTCAGCGGCTCTGAAGCTCGGCTAACTGCAGGAGAGGAAGTGGTGGAGAAAGAGGCATGAAAGAGTTGCCAAGTCAATAAGTCCACTTTGGGGGACTCGGGGGGTGTGTGGATGTGTGGGACTTTTCTTAAGAAGCGCTGGAGATGAAAGGTGTGTGAAGGCCAGGCAGCCCGGCGCCGCGGCACAGTTCAGCCGGGCAGTGTTTGCGTGGGCTGAAGCGAAGCCGGAGAGGTGGGCAGCGTGCATGCAGGTTGCGTGTGTGTGTGTGTGTGTGTGTGTGTGTGTGTGTGTGTGAGTTTTTAAAGTTTAAATTGCAGCTACAATAAAAAAACAGCGTATGGGTGACATTAAATGCTGCTTCTTCATGGTTTGATGTATGGTTTTATACTATATTATTTCATGGAATCTGGAAACGATTTAAATGATAAAGTCACTTGTGATACACAGCAGCACAGTACACGGTGCACACAGTGAAACGTGTCCTCTGTATTTAACCATCACCCTTGGTGAGCAGTGGGCACCATGACAGGCGCCCGGGGAGCAGTGTGTGGGGACGATGCTTTGCTCAGTGGAACCTTGGTGGCACCTTGGAGGGTCGGGATTCGAACCGGCAACCTTCTGATTACAGGGCTGCTTCCTTAACCGCTAGGCCACCACTGGCCCCGTGTCACTTGATGCCACAGTCTCTGTCGTGATGTCATGACCTGAAACTGTGTGTGTACGAGGTTGTAATCCTCTTCAGCATGAACTTGCTCCCGAAAATTCTTCCACGCAAACCAAAGTTCTCCTGCTTTTGGGGGAGAGAGCGACTGCATGTGGAGTAATGGGGGTCTGTGCTGGACCTTCTCGCCCTGACCCTTCCAGGAGAAGATATCACCAAAGTTCATCTTCTGGGTTCAGGAAGCGCAAGGGCCGTGTAAAAGATGAGACCTGAAGATCTGCAGGGAGTTTAACTTGTTTTCCACGGACGCCAGCATCTCCATGGCAGCAACATGTCTCGGCTCTTCAGCGTTCTAACCAATGTGAAGGCGTCACCATGACAATCGCTAATCCTGCGGTGGAGCTCTGCTCTCCGCCTCGCCTGATCTCTTGGACCTGAAGTGGCGTCAGCAGATAAGCCGGAGCTCAGTCACTTCACCGCGGGATTAATGTGACATGTGGGGAGAAGGACGGAAGCACTTAGTCATCAGACTGTCGCCGAGCGTGCGGTTCATTAACCGCGGAACGACACCTCTGGAAAATGTCAATCCCTGATGAAGCACGGCAAACAAAGGGGGCTTCTTCTGTCCCTCACGGGGACGTGTGGTGCTGAATATGTAATGAGAACAAGTCACGGGTTCCTTACGTGGACACACGTTTTTATACAAGCCTCCGGTACTGCTCGCCTGGTCCCTCCATCTCTGAAGGTAAAAGGAAGACGCTCATCTAGACTCTTCTCCGTCTTGGCCCCTCGGTGGTGGAATGAACTTCCAGCTCAGTCACTGAGCACCTTCACACGGCAGCTCAACACCTTCCTCTTTAGATCTGCCCATCTGCAGAACCTTGCAGAACGTCTGCTGGACCTGTGCCGTCTTGTGAACACAGACGAGACCATGGCTCAGGGTGACTTCAGGAGACACCCGTCACCGTATTCAACAGGCTTCCGTCGACTGTGGAGAACCCTTGGGTAGCACCATTGGCAGAGCAACATCTCTGCCATCCTCAGAAAAAGGCCAGTAGAGGATGAGACAACTGGACGAGTCCGATCTACACGTCAGTCGTTGAATCCGTCCTGTTCGGAGCATCCAGACTGCATCGGACTGTAAGAACCGAGGAAGGGTTCTTCCTGCTTGTAGATGTCAAGATCCAGGACATTTCATCCTTTTTAAACTCCTACCCTGGACTCCAGTCCTACTACTTCCCTGACACCGTCACCGCAGCCGGGTTACGAGTTGCGAGTTGTGTTGGGCCCAAGTTGGGATGCAACTCGCTGTGTGTTGTTCTGCTATAACTCTGCACGTGACAAATAAAAACCTTCAATCTGTCAACAGTCAGATTCAGCAATTTCCTTCTGTGATTTTCTGATTCAAATTCAAACTTTATTTGTCTCATACAAAGTATGATATGCAGTTTAATGTTTTAGCAACTGCAATAGACAGTATTGCAAATATTGCAAGTAAACAATGAACCAATATGCAAATATTGCAAACATAACCAAATATTACACTTTTATGTCTTTGACATAAAACATTCAGTCGACTCTGAATAATCGTATACACGTTTATCTACCCAGAACACACAGCTGTTTACAATTTTTACACCATGTCTATACACTCTGTACACTTATCTCTGTACATATATCCTATGTATACAGATATACACAATACATCTGTTATATATATGTTGTTGTTATATGTTATTGTTGATATATAGCTCAACAATATCAACAATAACAACACTTCATAGAACTCCAATAACCCAGCACTTTCACTCTCAATCCCTTCTGGACAGAAATCCTTACACAAACTACTAATTTCATTTTTAACTCTTTTTACCTTACCTATTTGCACACCTTCACCCTACCTGTGACACATAATTTATGTTTTAGGTAAAGACATAATATTTGGTCATGTTTGCAATATTTGCATATTGGTTCATTGTTTACTTGCAATATTTGCAATACTGAGGTCGCAAAAGCATTTCACTGTATATTATAGCGTGTATGACTGTGTATGTGACAAATTAAATTATATATATATAAATTCACACACACAGATATTTTATACTCTCGTCATCTGTTTTATTAGTTTATATTATTCAGTTGGCATATTCTCTATGCTATTTATTTCTTTTTATCTAGTACCGGACTAATAAAGCCTCATCTCGATCCGCGGTGAGACGGAGTTACTCCCGTCCGCCAGGTGGCGCGACCGGCGTCTCCGCCCCGCGGCTCCGCCGTCTGCGTTTCCCCCGAAGAAACTGATCAACAGTGCGGCAGGTCGCTATTAATCTCGGTACGTTGTCCGTCCGTCCCGCCGACGCGGGCGGCTCGGTGCCGGTGCGGCGGGGCAGCCCTCCCCCGGCGGCCGCCCGGCGGCGTGCGGTCATGGGTGGAGGGCCGCCGCCCGCGTCCCGGCCGGGCCCTGCTCCGTCTCAGCCTGTGTCTCTGCCCTTCTTTCCCCCAGCGAGTCTCCAGGAAGCTCCGCAGCAGGATGCCGGACCAGCGCGCCCTGAAGAACCCGTACAAGGACTACGACGGGACGCAGAACCTGTTCGACCCGCAGGGCAACGTGAGTACCTGGCCGGGGGAGAGGCGCCATGGCGGCCCGCAGCAGGCCGCTTCAGTGTCATTAACATCCTGAGCAACAGCGGGTTGTAAAGCGTGTGACCTCTGACCTCCACAGCTGACCCCGTCCTTCGCCGGCCGCATCACTAATAAGATTAACGACCTCCTGACCGCCATGGAGAAGGGCCTGAAGTCTGCGGACCCCAGAGACTGTACCGGCTACACGGGCTGGGCAGGTGAGCCAATTCACGGTTGTTATGAAGTGACGTGATCGTCATTGTGAGACACTGCAGCGCAGATCACCCTTGGTGAGCAGTGGTGGCCTAGCGGTTAAGGAAGCGGCCCGTAATCAGAAGGTTGCCGGTTCGAATCCCGCCCCCTTAACCATCACTCAGGGTTAAATACAGAGGATGAACTTCACTGTGTGCACCGTGTGCTGTGCTGCTGTGTATCACATGTGACAATCACTTCACTTTAAACTTTGACAGGCGCCCGGGGAGCAGTGTGTGGGGACGGGACCTTCATCAAGGGGACCTCAGTGGCACCTTGGTTGTTGGGGATTCGAACCGGCAGCCTTCTGGTTACGGGGCCGCTTCCTTAACCGCGAGGCCACCGCTGTCCCCAGACAGGACTATCTGTCGGAAGAGCTAAACTGAGAAGTGGGATGTGGTTGGTGCATAACAAGGTGTACCAGATTCATAGGACGATGTATTACTGCCAGCAAGAACGATGGTGCCTAGCGGGTAAGGAGGCGGACCCCGCAATCGGAAGGTTGCAGGTTGGAGTCCCGAACCGCCAAGGCGCCTCTGAGGTCCCCTTGATCAAGGTCCCGTTTCCACACGCTGCTGCCCACTGGGTGTGTTTCACTTTGACCATGTAAAGATAAATAATCCTTATCCAGAGCGACTTACAATCAGTAGGGACAGTCCCCCCCTGGAGACACTCAGGGTTAAGTGTCTTGCTCAGGAACACGATGGTAGTAAGTGGGATTTCAACCTGGTACTTGCTGAAGTTCTAATTAAATTTGTTCTGCTTGTGAGCATCTCTGGTCTTACTTCCAACACACAAGTGTAATTTTAAAACGCGTTGCAGCAGCGGTTCTAATTCTGGTATGCGGGTCACACCGTCCCCTTTTCAAGGTCACTTCTGCATTACACTGGCAGACCAGCATCAGTGGGGCGGGGCCTTTAAATCAGGGACGTCAAACTCACCGTGCGGGCCACATCCTGCGAGACCGCTTCACAACGATCTATTATTACGGCCCAGCGAGGTGAAGCGCAGATGACAAACTACAGATCCCACAGTGCAGTGCTTCAGTTGCCATGCCAAATTGCAGCTGAATCTGTCCCGGAGCGGTTTCCGCGGCAACAGAAAATGGGTTGTGAAGCAGCTCTTGTGCTTCAAAGTCACCAAAGCGCCGTGTGAACTCATTGCGTAGGACGTGCGCACTGCATTGTGGGATCTGTAGTCCACCGGTCCTGAATAATAGGTCTATGTTTACATTTACAGCATTTACCAGACGCCCTTATCCAGAGGGATTTACAGTCAGTAGTTACAGGGACAGTCCCCCCCTGGAGACACTCAGGGTTAAGTGTCCTGCTCTGGGACACAACGCTAGTAAGTGGGGTTTGAACCTGGGTCTTCTGGTTCATAGTCAGTAGTTACAGGGACAGTCCCCCCCCTGGAGACACTCAGGGTTAAGTGTCTTGCTCAGGGACACGATGGTAGTAAGTGGGGTTTGAACCTGGGTCTTCTGGTTCACAGGCGAGTGTGTTACCCGCTAGGCCTCTACCACCCTGTGCTATGTAAATGTGACGGGCCGGTTGGAGGCCAGGACGTCCCTCGTGCGTTACCGCCCCGCCGCTGCTGCCTGTTAGTCTGTGGTTGTGGACGTGGTGTGATGCGTGCTATTAACTCTTGCTTCTCCCAATTTGCACACACAGGTCACATGTGCTACAGTGAGGTTATTCACATCATGGTCCTCGCTGCCTGAGTTCTGCCGTTTTCCCCGTGAGTCACACGTGTGGATAATCTGGCCAGTCGGCGATTGTCGAGAAACAGGCCTGGACGTGCACCCGAGGGCCAGATTTGAATAGCCCCGACCTCCCTTCGCCTTCCTGTCTGTGTAAGAGCTAAACTGCGGTTTGCTGCTCTAGGCATCGCCCTGCTCTACCTCCACCTGCACGGCGTGTTCGGCGAGTCCTCCTACCTGCAGAGGGCGCTGGAGTACGTGAGCCGCAGCCTGAGCCTGACCGGCCGCTGGGTCACCTTCCTGTGTGGCGACGCGGGCCCGCTGGCCATCGCCGCCGTGGTCTACCACCGCCTGCAGCGCGTCCAGGAGGCCGACGAGTGCATCAACAGGTCAGAGCTCCTCCCCCTTTTTACACTGGCCCCGCCCCGCCCCGCCTACATGCTGCCGTGCGATCGGCTCCGCAGGCTGCTGCAGCTGCACCAGAGCGTGGTGAAGGGCGTGGGCAGCCTCCCCGACGAGCTGCTGTACGGCCGCGCGGGCTTCCTCTACTCCCTCGTCTTCATCAACCAGCAGTTCGGCCAGGAGAAGATCCCCATCCAGTACATCCAGCAGGTGACGCGCCGGCCGTGACGCGGTGCCACCCGCGGTGCCACGTCAGGCGCCCGTCTGACCTGGGCGGGCGGGTGTGTGTGTTTCGTCTCAGATCTGCGACGCCGCTCTGGCCTCGGGTGAGAGCTTGGCGAAGAGGAACCGGACCCAGGACCAGAGTCCCCTGATGTACGAGTGGTACCAGGAGCAGTACGTGGGCGCGGCCCACGGCCTGGCTGGCATTTATTACTTCCTCATGCAGGTCCGTCTCATCAATGTTGGATATCAATAATCAATAATGAATATTTCTGATGATAAATGCTTCTTCAGGTCACCTGTGAGTGGTGGTTGTTATGGCTGCTTGGGGAAAATCAGCACTTTTGAGGGACAGATGGGTGTTAACTGAGATGAAATAGCTAATCATTTTTTATCTGCTGATTATGAAGGTGATCAGTTATAAATAACTTGTGTGAATTTAGTCTGTATCGATATTTATTGAACTGAAGGCAACCGAAACACGTGCTCTTGGTGTCTCCGTGCAGCCGGGCTTCGTGGCGGGCCAGGACCGGGTCCAGTCGCTGGTCAAGCCCAGCGTGGACTTCGTCTGCCAGCTGAAGTTCCCGTCCGGCAACTACCCGCCGTGTGTCGGGGACGAGCGCGACCTGCTGGTACACTGGTGCCACGGCTCGCCCGGGGTCATCTACATGCTGCTGCAGGCCTACAAGGTGAAGCCACGCCCGTCCCCAGTCTCTCATCTTAGTCCGGATTGAAATGGTTCGAAAGAGGGCGGTGCCAGAACAGAACCTGGGTCTGTAAATTCGCGGTGATTACCGGGCCGAAGCAGAACAAGAGGCTCTGAAAATGTTGCTTTTAAAAGATGTTTGAGCTGTAATAATGAGCAAAGCACCGTCCCCACACACTGCTCACTCAGGGTGATGGGTTAAATGCAGAGGACACATTTCACTGTGTGCACAGTGTGCTGTGTATCACCTATTACTTGCTTTAATGCTCGAGCGTGATGTTTTACGAGACTTTAAGAAGAGTGGTCCATGTTGTAACGCGTGTGTCTCTGGATCTCTGCGGCCTGCAGGTGTTCGGGGTGAAGCAGTACCTGGAGGACGCCCTGCAGAGCGGGGAGGTGCTCTGGCAGCGGGGTCTGCTGAAGAAGGGCTACGGCCTCTGCCACGGGGCCGCTGGCAACGCCTATGGGTTCCTGGCTCTCTACAAGGTGACCCGAGAGGCCAGGCACCTGTACCGAGCCTGCATGGTGAGACATTCTTACTCCATGCAAATGAGCTCTATGCTGGACTTTCCAAATGAGCCCCACTGGCCGCCGTCCAGTCCAGCTTATGCATCCATAAGAATTACATTAGCATTTTCTGAAGCGGCGTTCTGCATCTATACCTGCTCTGCAAAAGCCTTTGGCCGCAGTCCAGTCTGAAAATGGGAAATTATGAATACATCGGAATCTGCTAAAGGGCATTCACTTCTCCTTCAAATGGACCGTTGGTGGGCTGCTTCAGTTTAGAAGCTCCTCAGAGGGCACACTGGGCCGAGCCGGTCAGGTACTCTTTATATCACTTACTTTATTTCCATACTATTAATACATTTTCCAACTTCATTTGAGCTGAAATATTATGACATGAAGCAATATTCAGACAGAAGCTCTAAATGAACTACTTCCATTATACAATCATAACTTACCACATCTGGTATAAAGGGTCCCGTGACGTGATTATTTTTCCGCTTTTATATCAGTCTTGTTGGTCCCCTAATTCTGTATCTGAAGTCTCTTGGTGGAGAATTACAGCCACTTTGATCCAGTCCCACAATGAGATTTCCCAGGAGGCGCCGTTTCACCGTCTGTAGCTTTAAATGCTAATGAGGAGGAGGGCGGCCAATAGAAGTGAGTGGGCATTTGCGGAAGTGGCGCCAACAACACCATTCACCAACCACAATGTTTTTCCAGAATCCCCTTCCAGATCCAACCATCTGAGCTTCCGCTCTCTTAACGGTGAAGCAGAATGGACAAATGGGGCAGCGGTGGCCTAGCGGTTAAGGAAGTGGCCCCGTAATCAGAAGACGCACTGCTCCCCGGGCGCCTGTCATGGCTGCCCACTGCTCACTAAGGGTGATGGGTTAAATGCAGAGGACTCATTTCGTTGTGTCACACTGTGCTGTGCTACAGTGTTTCACAATGACAATCACTTCACTTTTTCCACTCTCTACACCTCTCGCCATTTCTGGCCACCATAGATCGACCGTCCAACTTAATTTATTTTAAGTTTACTTTAACATTCAATCCTAGGATCCAAAGTGCAGTACAGACAGAAAAATATATATTAAATATCCGTTCATAAAACAAGCTAAGACAAACATGATTTAAAAAAAAAAAAAAAAACACTAAATAAAATCCCATATAAACTATTTAAAACTTCCAAGACAGTAGCTGGCAGCGACCTTCAGCACACCGGAAAAGACGATATCCGTGTCTACAGTCGGGGAAAAAACTCTTCCGGCTTCATTATCCTGCCATCTACATCTACACGCAATGGTGCTAGAACTCGGGGTTCGTCTCCAGCTGCTGTTCATCGCTGGCGGAGTTTGTGACTGTTGGATGCAAAACCTCAGGTTTTATTATCGGGGTGAACATTCCACCCAGCGCTGATGTGCAGGAGTTGTTAGCGATCTGCAGGTTGTGCGCCCTGACGGACCGTTCGCTATCGCCGATTTCAAACAAGTCAGATCTCCCTTCTGCTCAAAGGCTGGACAACACCTGAACAGAGGCTGCTAATAATGCCAGTCTAATAGCTTTGGGAGAACCCGCAGGTGATCATGTCAAGGGACCCTTTAAAGACCCTGCAGAACCAGGTCCAACTGCACCCCACCTGGAACCATTAATATATATATAATATACCGTGATTTTGATGCTTAATACTCTGAATAATTGTGAGTTCTGTAATGATGGAGCTTCTTAATTTCATTAGTTTTTTTTGCCCCGTTAGTTTGCAGACTGGTGCATGAACTACGGCAAACATGGCTGCCGGACCCCTGACACGCCTTTCTCTCTCTTTGAAGGTAAGTAAAGGGAGATTTTGCCCAGCTAATTAGTTTGATTACGATTCCCGCTATTTTAGACTTTCATACTGATGTCCAGTAGTTATGGTGCTTGAACTTTAACCTTTTCTCCTGTTTCCTGGACCCAGGCATGGCCGGCACCATCTACTTCCTGGCCGATCTGCTGCAGCCCATGAGGTCAAAGTTCCCAGCGTTTGAAGTGTAAAGGTGGCCTGAGTGCCGCCACGTCGGTGACGATGCTGAATTTGTTCTGGAACTTTCTTTCACGTGTCTCTCTGCTTGTCCATGGGAGCTCACAACGTTCAAAAACTTCACCAATTTTTCATACTCACATCACATGTCATCTTAGATCTAATGGGTTGTTTTTGTTATTATTATTATTATTATAATTATTACATAAGAGCCATAGGCTCGTAACATATCATTGTGTGGCTCCAGTGGATCCATACTGGAGACCCTGGCTCAGTTAGATAGCTAGAAGCTAGAAAAGTGGGAATCTTCATGTTTCATGCGTGAGTTTGCATGCTTCAAGTGTGTCCAAGCCCACTAGCATTGATGGCCTTAAAAAGAGCACTTCCTGTGTGTTAGGTGTCGTGAGACGTGATTGGTGGATGGAAATGTCTCATTAGTGTCACGTCAGTAGTGATGAAGCGAACCAAATGGAGTTTCTGTACCCGATGTTCTGCCCGTTTTTCTACATGTATGCTGCTTCTCTTTCATGTGCGTATTATTATTCTTCTTCTTATTATTATTATTATTATTATTATTAATAATAATCATGCAGCGCTCCTGGGCCTGCAGTAACCTGGACTGAGTGGAATTTGTTCAATAGTGTACATTGATGTCTCTCACTCTTATGCTTCATTTTTTTTTTTTTTTTTTTTTTTGCATTACGCATGCCTATATATATATTTTTGTTATACTGTTGTAGTGTTTTGTGTAACGTTACACAGCCTTTTTTCTAAAAAAAATTTAAAAAAGGAGTGAGAAGGTGAGTGTAAATAAGCGGAAACATTTGAACTGTACGTCACTCGCTACAGGTACAGCGTTGTACACCCTTTATTTCTTACATCTTCATCATCTCATAATAAAGAACGTATTTTCTACGCGTCCGCCTTCTGCCTCACCTCCACACATTCTGCACCTTCTTATCCTTTGATGGACGGTCCTGTAGTTCCAGGCCTCTACACTGTGTGGCGCCAGAGCGTCCCTCAGTTTGGAGGTTAAGCTCCTCATTTCTAAAATTAAGTCTTAGGAACTTCATCATGTGTAAATGAGCTAAGTATTAAAGTAGATGTAATAGTCACAATAATATAGTACATTATATCACATTTTTCCTCTTGCACCCTGTTCATTTAGCCTACAGGTGAGAAGAATTAGAGGAAGGGGCGGGGTCTTGAACTGACAACGATGAAAAAGGGAAGTTATTGTGATGCACAGCACAGCCTGGAATGTGTGGGCAGCTGTGAAAGGCAAGCAGTAGTGATTTAGATAGAACTTCTCGTTTTTCCTAGTCTGTATTCCGTTATCTCAGGTCATTAGAATATCAATCAAATCCATCTGTTGAGATAATGATCTGGAGACGGTGCTTTTTGAAGAATTCCAGTTTAAAGGTGGTTTGAAATTTAAATTGAGTTTCAGACGGCAGCATTGAGTTTCCCCTAAATGATGGGTTCAGATATTTCAGTTCCTTTTGCTTTAAAATCTGCTGTTCCCTCCATGGCTGAAAGGGCACAACTTTATCAGAAGGGCAAACTTCTTCTACAGGTCACGTGTCTATGAGTCCAGGCTGGCACGGGGACAGGGGTGTCGTAGAATGTCTTGAGCTACTGGCCACCAAGATTTCTCCAGAGAAACTCTACACTCCACAAGAGAGTCCCTAAATATAGAGCTCATCTGCTCCTGGGGCGTGGTACTACCAGCATTTCTTCCACCCTCTTCTGCTGGAGGCAGGAAGCAGCCCTTGTTCTCCTGGGTCACTTCTCAACACCAGGGGCTGGGACCAAAGCCAGCAGAACACAATACGACCCAGAGTTCTTCAGCAGCCGTGCTGCTCCTCTAGTCCTACAAAGGTCACCACGTCTACGACTCCTGCTTTGTTCCTTCTCACTGCGAAACATGTAACTACGAATCACGCCATGGACTACCAATCCTACTACTAACCACTACTACTACATCTTCAAATCATGCCATCACCTACCAATCCCGCTACTTACCACTGCTACTACATCTTCAAATCACACCATCACCTACCAATCACACGACTAACCACTACTACTACATCTTCATGCCATCACCTACCAATCCCGCTACTAACCACTACTACTACAGGTTCAAATCCTGCCATCACCTACCAATCCTGCTACTAACCACTACTACTACGTCTTCAAATCATGCCATCACCTACCAATCCTACTACTAACCACTGCTACTACATATTCAAATCACACCATCACCTACCAATCACACGACTAACCACTACTACATCTTCATGCCATCACCTACCAATCCCGCTACTTACCACTGCTACTACATCTTCAAATCACACCATCACCTACCAATCACACGACTAACCACTACTACTACATCTTCAAATCATGCCATCACCTACCAATCCCGCTACTTACCACTGCTACTACATCTTCAAATCACACCATCACCTACCAATCACACGACTAACCACTACTACTACATCTTCAAATCACACCATCACCTACCAATCACACGACTAACCACTACTACTACATCTTCAAATCATGCCATCACCTACCAATCACACGACTAACCACTACCTCTACATCTTCAAATCATGCCATCACCTACCAATCCCGCTACTTAACACTACTACTACATCTTCAAATCACACCATCACCTACCAATCACACGACTAACCACTACCTCTACATCTTCAAATCATGCCATCACCTACCAATCCCGCTACTTACCACTACTACTACATCTTCAAATCACACCATCACCTACCAATCACACGACTAACCACTACTACTACATCTTCATGCCATCACCTACCAATCCCGCTACTTACCACTACTACTACATCTTCAAATCACACCATCACCTACCAATCACACGACTAACCACTACCTCTACATCTTCAAATCATGCCATCACCTACCAGTCCCGCTACTTACCACTACTACTACATCTTCAAATCACACCATCACCTACCAATCACACGACTAACCACTACTACTACATCTTCATGCCATCACCTACCAATCCTGCTACTAACCACTACTACTACAGGTTCAAATCCTGCCATCACCTACCAATCCTGCTACTAACCACTACTACTACAGGTTCAAATCATGCCATCACCTACCAATCCTACTACTAACCACTACTACTGCGTCTTCAAATCATGCCATCACCTACCGATCCTGCTACTAACCACTACTACTACATCTTCAAATCACACCATAACCTACCAATCCCACGGCCAATCCTGCTAGTAACCACTACTACTACATCTACAAATCATGCCATCACCTACCAATCCTGCTAGTAACCAGTAGTACTACAACTTCAAATCACGCCTACAAAACTACAATTTTGCAACTAACCACTACTGCTACAAATCACTAATACCACTAATACTATCAAGTACCAATCCCACTATTAATCACTAATGCTACAACTTTAAAGTAAAGTGAAGTGATTGTCATTGTGAGACACTGCAGCGCAGCACACACACACAGGGGCAGTGGTGGCCTAGCGGTTAAGGAAGCGGCCCCGTAATCAGAAGGTTGCCCCCCGGGACCCTGTCATGGCTGCCCACTGCTCACCAAGGGTGATGGTTAAATGCAGAGGACACATTTCACTGTGTGCACTGTTTGCTGTGCTGCTGTGTAACGCAAGTGACAATCACTTCACTTTAAACTTTAACACGAAGAAACGTGCCATATGCATTTAACCATGCATTGGGCACCATGACAGGCACCCAGCAAGCACGGACCTTCATCAAGGGGACCTCAATGGCACCATGGCAGATCGGGATTCAAACCAGCAACCTTCTGATTACGGGGCCGCTTCGTTAACCGCTAGGCCACCACTGTCCCCAAGTACACATCACGGCATAAACTACCAATCCCGCTATTAATCACTAATGCTACAACTACACATCATGCCATCAACTACCAATCCCACAACTAACCACTACAACTACACATCATGCCATCAACTACCAATCCCACAACTAACCACTACAACTACACATTATGCCATCAACTACCAATCCCACTATTAATCACTAATGCTACAACTACACATCACGCCATCAACTACCAATCCCACAACTAACCACTACAACTACACATCACGCCATAAACTACCAATCCCGCAACTAACCACTACAACTACACATTACGCCATCAACTACCAATCCCACTATTAATCACTAATGCTACAACTACATCACGGCATCAACTACCAATCCCGCTATTAATCACTAATGCTACAACTACACATCACGCCATCAACTACCAATCCCTCAACTAACCACTACAACTACACATCACGCCATCAACTACCAATCCCACAACTAACCACTACAACTACACATCACGCCATCAACTACCAATCCCGCTATTAATCACTAATGTTACAACTACACATCACACCATCAACTACCAATCCCGCAACTAACCACTACAACTACACATTACGCCATCAACTACCAATCCCGCTATTAATCACTAATGTTACAACTACACATCACACCATCAACTACCAATCCCACAACTAACCACTACAACTACACATCACGCCATCAACTACCAATCCCGCTATTAATCACTAATGTTACAACTACACATCACACCATCAACTACCAATCCCACAACTAACCACTACAACTACACATCACGCCATCAACTACCAATCCCGCAACTAACCACAACTACACATCACGCCATCAACTACCAATCCCGATATTAATCACTACAACTACACATCACGCCATAAACTACCAATCCCGCAACTAACCACTACAACTACACATTACGCCATCA
This sequence comes from Denticeps clupeoides, assembly GCF_900700375.1. Lineage (NCBI taxonomy): Eukaryota > Metazoa > Chordata > Actinopteri > Clupeiformes > Denticipitidae > Denticeps > Denticeps clupeoides. The sequence goes on from NW_021630102.1 coordinate 101,637, forward strand.
ACTACCAATCCCACTATTAATCACTAATGTTACAACTACACATCACGCCATCAACTACTAATCCCTCAACCACTACAACTACACATTACGCCATCAACTACCAATCCCACTATTAATCACTAATGCTACAACTACATCACGGCATCAACTACCAATCCCGCTATTAATCACTAATGCTACAACTACACATCACGCCATCAACTACCAATCCCTCAACTAACCACTACAACTACACATCACGCCATCAACTACCAATCCCACAACTAACCACTACAACTACACATCACGCCATCAACTACCAATCCCGCTATTAATCACTAATGTTACAACTACACATCACACCATCAACTACCAATCCCGCAACTAACCACTACAACTACACATTACGCCATCAACTACCAATCCCGCTATTAATCACTAATGTTACAACTACACATCACACCATCAACTACCAATCCCACAACTAACCACTACAACTACACATCACGCCATCAACTACCAATCCCGCTATTAATCACTAATGTTACAACTACACATCACACCATCAACTACCAATCCCACAACTAACCACTACAACTACACATCACGCCATCAACTACCAATCCCGCAACTAACCACAACTTCACATCACGCCATCAACTACCAATCCCGCTATTAATCACTACAACTACACATCACGCCATAAACTACCAATCCCGCAACTAACCACTACAACTACACATTACGCCATCAACTACCAATCCCACTATTAATCACTAATGTTACAACTACACATCACGCCATCAACTACTAATCCCTCAACCACTACAACTACACATCACGCCATCAACTACCAATCCCACTATTAATCACTAATGTTACAACTACACATCACGCCATCAACTACTAATCCCTCAACCACTACAACTACACATCACGCCATCAACTACCAATCCCGCTATTAATCACTAATGCTACAACTATACATTATGCTACTAACCACACACTACTAGTAAAATTAAGCCATCAACTACCAATCCTGCGACTAATACTACAATTACTAACACTGCAACTAACTACAAATCATACAACCAATCACTAATCCTGCACCAACGTGTTGCTGTTGTCTTATAATTGTTTTTCCTTATCGACTCTTTTCGTTTTTGTGTTTATTAATATTAAAATCTGAATCCTGTTCATCTCTGACAGAGGACGTTGTGGAATTCGGGAATTTTTTCCATCAGCACCACGGAGAGCTCCGCCATCAACCTGACGACATATTTCATCATCAGCGCTATTATGATGATGATTATGATTATTAATGGGGGGGCTGGGCCTGGCCTGCGGCCTTACTGCAGCCCTTTATGAACAGTAGGTCCGATTCTCAGCCTTTTCACTGTTCCACGGTTTTAAAACGCCCATGCGCCGCAGCGCGACGCATTAAAAGCGAAAAGACGCGCGACGCGCGTTTCTAAATTTACCCAGAAGCCCTTGTAGAGGAGACGCGGCGCGTCTGTTGCCCTAAGAAAGTTAAAGGACCTGCGGCGCGTCACCTGATCCGCGCCGTGACGTCACACGCGGCCGTTAAATAAGAAGGGTCGCGCGCGCGGCTCAGGACCACCTCTCCTGGGACTCGTCTCTCCTGCTGCTGCTCGCCTCCTCATCCTCCTCCTCCTCCTCATCATCATCATGGTGCGTACTGCTGGGAACGATTCGATTCCTGTCGATCAGACAGGGAATGTCAAAGCCTAATCAATGTGTCTGCTGTGATTGACAGGCCGAGTTCTCAGCTGACCAGATCGAGGGTAAGTCTGGACACCATCTCACCCCACACACCCATTCAGAAGCTGCTGGAGTAAAACGAGGAGCATTTCTGTGAACAGCTGGGGTTTGAGGGTCTGATCCTGGTCCTCAGCTGTCCAGGGGGGTTTAGCACCTGGCAGGGAGATCTTCTCCACTCACACGTCCTCTACAAGTTCTCATTAGTAGCACCGTTATTCCAAATCCGGAATAAGAATCATCCCAATAACTCCAATCAAAGTAAAACAATTCTATTGCACAGTAAAATCGTTCATAATCTGTTAAATATTGTATTCCACAGATAACGTGTTATATGAGTTGTGCACTAACACAGTCCGGAATCTGTTATAAACCGTTGTTTATCTGTGGAATATAATATATATGTAATATTGTGCAGTAAAATAACCCAGATTGGGTTATATGATATATTGCAGAGATAAATAACGTGTTATAAGAGTTATGCAGTAAAACAGCCCAGAATCTGTTATAAACCATTATTTATCTGTGGAATATAATATATATGTAATATTGTGCAGTAAAATAACCCAGATTGGGTTATATGATATATTGCAGAGATAAATAACGTGTTATAAGAGTTATGCAGTAAAACAGCCCAGAATCTGTTATAAACCATTATTTATCTGTGGAATATAATATATATGTAATATTGTGCAGTAAAAGAGCCCAGAATGCATTATATATTATATGGCGCAGGTTTATAATGGTTTTTATGTAATATTGTGCAGTAAAAGAGCCCAGATAGTGTTATATATTATATGGCGCAGGTTAATAATGGTTTATATGTAATGGATTGTGTTATATATTATATGGTGCAGGTTAATATTGGTTTATATGCAATATTGTGCAGTAGACGAGCCTGGATTGTGTTATGTATTATATAGCGCAGATTAATAATGGTTTATACGTAATATTGTGTTTTAGACGAGCCTAAATTATGTTATAAATTATGTAGCACAGGTCAATAATGGCTCATATGTAATATGGTGTATTAGACGAGCCTGAATTGCGTTATATATTATATAGCGCAGTTTATAATTGTTTATATGTAGTATTGTGTTATATATTATATAGCGCAGGTTAATAATGGCTCATATGTAAAATTGTGTATTAGACGAGCCTGAATTGCGTTATATATTATATAGAGCAGTTTATAATTGTTTATATGTAGTCTTGTGTTATATATTATATAGCGCAGTTTATAATTGTTTATATGTAGTATTGTGTTATATATTATGTAGCGCAGGTCAATAATGGCTCATATGTAATATGGTGTATTATATAGAGCAGTTTATAATGGTTTATATGTAGTATTGTGTTATATATTATACAGCGCAGGTTAATAATGGCTCATATGTAATATGGTGTATTATATAGAGCAGTTTATAATGGTTTATATGTAGTATTGTGTTATATATTATACAGCGCAGGTTAATAATGGCTCATATGTAATATGGTGTATTATATAGAGCAGTTTATAATGGTTTATATGTAGTATTGTGTTATATATTATACAGCGCAGGTTAATAATGGCTCATATGTAATATTGTGTAGTAGACCAGCCCGGATGGTGAAGTATGTATGAAGCGCTTGTCCTCCTCCAGGCCCGGGTCGGGTCGGGCTGGTTTGTAGGGTCGTCTGCTGCAGGTTAACGTCCAGGACGTCCCGTCAGGTGTGGATTACAGATTATAGTGGGCTCAGCATTCCCCGGTTTATCTTGGGCGCTGGTGAGGCGCGGCCCTGCTCCTTATATGGCGGGGAGTGCAGCCATATCGGTTGCCGTGGCAGCTGCCGCCCGGAGGCCATTAATTGGTCGTCGGATCCCTTTCACTTTCCCCGTAGAAATAGCCTGGCGCTACACGGCGCCCCCTACGTGCCGCGTGTACACAGCTGTCGCCTGCATTAGGCGGGGAAAGTGGAGGAGATCTCCTGGACTTTCCTGTCCAGCAGGTGCTTTTCATTGTCCCCCTCCTTCCTCCCAGACTTCAAAGAGGCCTTCGGCCTGTTTGACCGAGTCGGTGACAGCAAGGTGGCCTTCAACCAGGTGGCGGACATCATGCGCGCCCTGGGCCAGAACCCCACCAACAAGGCCGTGAAGAAGATCCTGGGAGACCCCAACGCGGACGGTGAGGAGACGCCGGGCGCGCTGTGCTCGTCCCGGCCCCGTTCTGCGGGTTCCTAACGCGGGTTCTGTCCCCGCAGACATGGCCAACAAGAGAATCGACTTTGACGCCTTCCTGCCCATGCTGAAGGAGGTGGACGCCATGCCCAAGGGAACCGTGGACGACTACGTTGAGGGCCTGCGCGTCTTCGACAAAGAGGGCAACGGCACGGTGATGGGCGCCGAGCTGCGCATCGTCCTGTCCACACTGGGTACGTCTCTCGTCCCCGCGCTGCACGTCCTGCACGTCCCGTGGACCAGACTCTCCCGGCTGACGGGGGCTCTCTGTGTTTCTGTCGGCAGGCGAGAAGATGTCGGAGCCCGAGATCGACGCTCTCATGACAGGACAGGAGGACGAAAACGGCAGCGTCAACTACGAGTGTACGTGCTTGTCCTCTCCTCCTGCTAGCGTTTATTTTTAGGCGTCTTCTCATGTGTCCCTGCCTCCTTCTTTCTCATGTGTCCCTGCCTCCTACAGCCTTCGTCAAGCACATCCTGTCTGTGTAAGAGCTCCGCCCCGTGGGAGTGGTCAAAAACGTCTGCAGACCCCCTGGTGTCAGGACATCCAACAGTTTCCAAGACCAACAATGGAACAAAAAGGACTATGTGATGTCACCACATTCTTTTTTTTTTTTTTTTTTGGATTCCTTTTTTCCCCCTGAAAGTTTCTCCTCTGCTGTCCCCCCGGGCGACGTTCCACGGTCCGGTGGGAAACGGGGGAGCGAGGGACGGCCACTCATCAAGTGGGGGTCTCCCCGTCTCACCAAACCACCGGCCAGCTGTGCTCGAGGCACCTGGCGGCCAGCGGCCACCTCCTCCTCACTCTCGCCACAATAAAAACTCTTCCAAATTCACTCCCGTTCCGTTCATTTTCATTAAAACGCACGAATGCTCTGAGTGGTAGAAGCCGGACACTTAACCCTGAGTGTCTCCGGGGGGGGACTGTCCCTGTAACTACTGACTGTAAGTCGCTCTGGATAAGGGCGTCTGGTAAATGCTGTAAATGTAAGATCTTCTCGCTGTCCATCACGACCAAACACCTCCAACTGGAAACCACTTCTTTATTACACACTCTGTACAACGTCGCGCACCCCGACGTGGTCCTGCGAGAAGAAGCCATGACTGACCAGTAAGAAAGCAGGTAAGGATGGTGACCTGAAGGTCCACCATCTGATGGGCCGCGCTGGAAAACTAAACCACGCATATTTCATAAAACAAAATAAAACACCACCCAATCGCATCATGTTACGCGCGTGAAGAAGAACGTTTAGGGGATATAAAGTGCTATATTTCAATACAACTCAGTTTCAAAGCAAAAATAAAAGCCACGCCCACTAGTTCTAGACGCCTACTGCATCATCCCCGGCGCCTGATCTCCTCAGCGCTGGGAGGAGGGACATCGTCTTCGTCGTGGATTCGTTGACCTGTGACCCTCGGTGTCCCTAGCCTGGCATGAGGAGCGTGGGCAGCGCCGCCCCCCTGAGGGACGCGACTCCGCCCACGTCCGGCGAGGTCAGCCAGGCGTCCAGGATTCCCGCTTTGTGGCAGTGCGCGAGCGAGCGGTTGTGGGCGGAGCCGGGCGCGTGCTTCTCCATCTTGGGCGGCGGTGGGAGCAGAGCGGAAAGGACGGCGTCCCAGACGTAGAGCGCCGCGGCTGGAGACGGAGCGGAGGCGGTGGAAGAGGCCGGAGGGCGGCGGTCCCGGCTGTCGTTCCCGCGAACGCAGCAGTCGTGCAGGGGAACTGGCGGGGGTACGACGGGGGTCCGAGGAGCCTCAGACTGGCCTAGGGCTTGAGGGGCGTGGCTGAGCTGCTGCAGCACTGCAGATGTGGCGATCAGACCCGCCACACCAGTCAGGTAGAGCAGCCCTACCATGCAGGCCACCTGCAGGAGGAAATGTGACAATTACAGGACAGGTGACCACCATCATCATCATCATCATCCACCACCCCCTTCTCATTCACGCTCTCGTACCTTGGCGAAGTGAAGGTAGATGGCGGTCAGGGCCTGTCGCCATGACGACTGCTCCAGCAGAACACACAGGTCCGTGTAGGTGAACCAGCCGCGCTTCAAGCCCTGGCGCTCCGCTATCCTGGAGATGCAGAGTTCCATCATCATGAGACAACATTTCAACTCGCCTACAAACCAGAGCAGGACACCCGGAGTGTCTCCAGGGGGACTGTCCCTGTAACTACTGAAATTTACTGGAATTGGACAGAAAGATGTGACAAGATCGGATATTTTAGGCAGTGGTGGCCTAGCGGGTAAAGAAAACGGACCCTTAACCACCGAGGTGCCACTGAGGTCCCCTTGATGAAGGTCCCGTCCCCACACACACATTGTCATGGCCATATGTTCTCTAAAACTTTTTTTTTTTTTTTTTTTAAGGAGACACGTGGGTGCTGGAATAAGGAAGGAACGTGACGTGGTCCAGTCCGTAAAGCCAGCGGAGATACTATAGAGCTGCGCTAGCTAAACGTTTCTCGCAAACAGGAACTTCGTAACGTGTTCAGATTTCAATGCCTTTTCCAGAACTTTATTTATTTACTTCGTATTCCAAAAAAACTTCTCAAAACCTGGAAAAAGTCTCTTCCATGTTTTTTCCAGGTTTATAATGACCGAAGGAACCCTGTTCTGATGAAGTTTCGCCGTAAAGAAATAAACCAACTTTTTGAAGTATTAAAGACATGCGTTGAACTCTCAGTATTTATGAGACCTTCTCGTTGTGAGAGAACATACGTTCATCCCATGAAGAACAGTGGAAGCTGCCACCAACCTGGTCTCCAGACGACTCAGTATGTTGAAGAACTCGCTGGGCTCGGTGAAGAGACTCCACTCCTGCGGCACGGAAGGAACGGGGACTCATGTCGGGAACGCCTTCACATTACTTCATTTACACATTCACAAATACTTACGAGTATTTCTCACGACTTACGATAGCGTTCAAGAAGTTCATTTCCAGCACGTTGACCGTCTGCACATCCAGCTTTCCAGCAGCTCCCCATTCGTCATTGAAAACTTCTTCTTCCTCGCCTTCATCATACAGGTACTTACTGGCCACCATCTACACAGGAGCAATAATCCCCTTCATTATAAACTAGTCACGATACGTTAATACTGTTCACGTTATTAATATAAATCCCAGGTTCTAACCCCGCTTTCTATCACCGTGTCCCCGAGCGTATTCTCGTCACGATACGTTAATACTGTTCACGTTTTTAATATAAATCCCAGGTTCTAACCCCGCTTTCTATCACCGTGTCCCCGAGCGTATTCTCATCACGATACGTTAATACTGTTCACGTTATTAATATAAATCCCAGGTTCTAACCCCGCTTTCTATCACCGTGTCCCCGAGCGTATTCTCGTCACGATACGTTAATACGGTTCACGTTATTAATATAAATCCCAGGTTCTAACCCCGCTTTCTATCATCGTGTCCCCGAGCGTATTCTCGTCACGATACGTTAATACTGTTCACGTTATTAATATAAATCCCAGGTTCTAACCCCGCTTTCTATCACCGTGTCCCCGAGCGTATTCTCGTCACGATACGTTAATACTGTTCACGTTATTAATATAAATCCCAGGTTCTAACCCCGCTTTCTATCACCGTGTCCCCGAGCGTATTCTCGTCACGATACGTTAATACTGTTCACGTTTTTAATATAAATCCCAGGTTCTAACCCCGCTTTCTATCACCGTGTCCCCGAGCGTATTCTCATCACGATACGTTAATACTGTTCACGTTATTAATATAAATCCCAGGTTCTAACCCCGCTTTCTATCACCGTGTCCCCGAGCGTATTCTCGTCACGATACGTTAATACTGTTCACGTTATTAATATAAATCCCAGGTTCTAACCCCGCTTTCTATCATCGTGTCCCCGAGCGTATTCTCGTCACGATACGTTAATACTGTTCACGTTATTAATATAAATCCCAGGTTCTAACCCCGCTTTCTATCACCGTGTCCCCGAGCGTATTCTCGTCACGATACGTTAATACGGTTCACGTTATTAATATAAATCCCAGGTCTATCATCATGTCCCCGAGCGTCTGCAGGGGGACTGTTCCAGTCTGTAAGGTGCTCTGGACAAGGGCATCGGGTAAATGGCAGAGATGTAAATGTACATTTGAACTAGAAAGAGCGTAAACGACCATGGATATGAGGAAGAGGTCTGAGGACGAGATCTGCTGCAAGTATTCAGGATTTCTGTGCCGGAGTCTTTCGATGTAGACGAGAGCCAACATCATGGCGCAGGGTGAGATGCAGGCCTCCCTGGTGAGACGGAGGGTGGACATAACGGGGAAAAATAAAATGTTATTTTGTTGTGCCGGTCGCTTACCTGGTTATCGTACAATGACAATAAAAAGCTTCTTATCGTGGACAAGTCAACATGAATAAAGGGCGGTGGCTTTCTGAACTCAGAAGTCGGAAACAGAATCGTAACGAAGCGACGACGCTCACCTGGCAACGTGTGCAGCATATTTCTTGTGAAGTTTGCGGATCGGACTGGGCGCGGACTTCTGCAGAAGCTCCACAGCAATATCTTGAGTGACAAGTGATGGGAAGAGGTGAGGGACAAGCACTACACCTGAACTGCAGCTCACACACACACACACACACACACACACACACACACCTCATTTAACTCTGTCCATATCTACAGATGGAAATCGAGGTGGAATTGTACTAGGGGGTTTTATTTGGTGCATATGTACACAGAAAATGTGGAACAACGTTCCTCCGAGTCCACTGCAACACCGGAACAATATGACCGATCTACACCCGGTAATGCACTCCAGGAGCAGAGATGTGAACACAAATGTGTGGTTTGTGGGAGCTACGTGACGGAGAAAGTTCCGGATGAAACGTCGTGCCAGCACAGAAGGCAGCGCCATCCAATAGCGGGGACACGGACAGCGAGCTCGAGACCGGCAAACCAACACACACAAGTGAACGTAATGCTCAATAACTCAACTTCTACGCAGTCTAATTTCCCAATAAAACCAAGATCCCTGCACTTTGCTGATTTTTATATGCCTGTGGTCACTTCTTAGTTTTGAGAAATGTGCTTGTTAATTTTTTTAGTCATTTTTAAGGGAGAAAAAAATATATATTAACAGCTTTGCACTAATCAAGCATGATGCCACCAAATTCACATATACACTTAGGGCATCCTTATGGTCCAGGGAGAATTTAGGAAATTTGCCCCGGGTTATTTTAAAATAATTTTTAAAATCAATACCTTCACAACACACACTTGGGAAATAAATCTATATCTTGGCACTTATAAAGCGTTCGTGATTTGAATTTGGTGGCAACACCGTTAACACGCGCAAAGCCACTGATGTTTCTCCCCATTAAAAATAAACGGAAGCACATTTCCCAAAACTAAGGGATGTAGCGTGATAAAAGAGACTTTAGATGCGCGGCGTGAATTTGGTGGCATCACACTTTCCTTTAAAAAAACATACTTACAATAAAGAAATCCTAGGAGGATCATAACGGGGTCTTTGTTGCCCTGGGCTGTGTAGGAGTTGAGCTATTGAGCATTTTTTTTTTTTAAATTATTGTCACTTTGCAGACGGTCCCTCGAGTCCCTTCTGACAGGCGCCTGCTCACACGATCCGCTTTATTCACCGTCTTCTGCCGTTTCTTTGGCCGCTTTATGTCGGCACTGCTGGACAGGGCCGTCTTTAGTGCTGGCACACTCGAATCTGGCCATCTCTAGCCAACTTTAACCAGCGATCCACTCTCACTTCCACATTCAATCACCCTGGACTCAACCCCCCCCCCCCCCCCCCCCAGAATTTTTACACATTTTTTTTTTTAATAAACTCTTGCACAATTCTTTCCACTTTATACATTGCAGTTGCATATTTTATGATTTATATTAAAGACATAAAAGTGTAATATTTGGTTATGTTTGCAATATTTGCATACTGGTAATCGTTGTATACTTGCAATATTTGCAATACTGTGGTCTGCAACAGTCGCTAAAGCATTTCACTGCATATCATACCGTGTTGGTCTGCGTGTGTGACCAATAAATTGGAATTTGAAGTGTACCTCCATGCAGAACCTGTTGAGGACCGTGTACGGCCGGCGCGGCTCCAGCTCACCTGTTACCGGGCATGAGAGCGCGTCCAGCGCGCCGTCCTGCTCCAGCCCGTAGTACAGGCGCTTCCTGACGCGGTCAGACAGCCGCTGGTGTCCGGGGAGGAACTGCGAGGGAGACCGGAGCTTTAACCGGGGTATCTAGCGCGCTCATTCCGGCCCATTCACTATTTAAACCGACTCTGGGTTCAACTCAGTAGGCCGAAAAACAAGGCCCGCCGCATCCCCGGCCTCGATTTCCCCCTAACGCGGGAGACCTACCGTGAACTCCTGGAAGTCCGAAAACGGAAACGTCCGCTCGTCAAACAATTCGCCGAAATCCATCCTGAGCGAAGAAACGCCACATGTACACGAGAAGCGACAAGAACACGCCGCCCGGCACCACGGAGCGTCCGGAACCGCTCACCTCAACCCGCTCTCGGTACGAGGAGAGCCGAGCCGAGCCGAGCCGAGCTCCGCCCCAACTAGACGCACAGTCCCGCCCACTCGTCCTTGATTGGCCAGATACCACCCTCTCTCAGATCCTGATTGGTTGACCGTTCGTCAAACTCCATCACCTATTTCTATCCGCGAGTTAAATATAATTTAGATGACGGTAAATTATAACACAAACAAACGTGTGTTATACCTGAAGCAGGTGTTAATGTACGTAACGTAAATAACGATCTGGCAGAGGGTAGTTTCCGACCAATCAGGAACGAGTGACGTACTTCTTGCCACTCATCTATTTAGGCATCAATCATCTAATTTCAGTGGAGTCTTCATATACATTTCTTCACAGGAATAAAGAATGAAAGGAAGAAAAAGTACAGGACATGGTCACAAAGCGGGCACAGTTTCTGGGTGGTTTAGGAAAGTGTACTCACGTTTCTTTAGGAAAAGGAAAGTGAAGGAAAACGATCTAGAAATCATGAAGACGGAATTGTAGGAACTGAAACAAAAAGCTTCAGTATTGACGACGTCACTGGAAAAGCAGAACCAGGAGACACGTTTACTGCTAATGGAAGTGCAGCAGGAGAGACAGGAGGAGGCTCAGCTGGAACCAACGTTGGATGAGCCCAAGGAGAAGAACGTAATGACTGTAGTAATCGAACATAAAGCCAATGAGGAACATCGTGCTGGGGCTGATGTGGAGCGCGTGGACGGTGGCCCACCGGCCCAGTGTCCCGCGTGTGGCCAGAAAGACGGGAAATCTGGCCAAGTCGCGTGCGAAAGGTGCGCCAAGATGCGCACAGGCCGGAAGGAGGCCATTGTGGAGTTCCTCGACACCATGTCCAGGCATGGAGAGGACCTGCACATCATGAAGGAGGAGTTCTTCTGTCCCCTGCAGCTATTGGGACAAGTCAACAATAATCAGCTGGCTGTGGTGTTCTGCAACCTTGAGGAACTCATTGGCCTCAATGACCGGCTCGTGGAACGCCTGCAGGAGAGCATTGACCATGCGCTCAATCAGGTAAGACCAAATGGAACATGGTCACACCCGGTTGCACTGGTCTCTGCTCTTGTATAGTGGAGTAGATGTGTACTGGTGTGGTGGTGCTGTTGTGCTCAGGATATCTTTACTTGTCTTACTTTTACAGGGCGACGAGGACCTCTTGACAGTACGCATTGGAGAGATCTTCTCGGAATTTGCCAACATGCTTCCAGCCTTTCAGGCCTACCGCCTTCAGCAGCCCTCCTCTGTCAACATGCTGGAGCGTCTGCAGCAGAAGAAGCCGGCCCTGAGGTAAGTACCTTCCTAATGCTCCTTTACTTTCAGTGAAGGAGATGAGGTCTCAAGCATAGATCGATCGGTTCTTTTTGCAGGCTTTTCTTGGATGTGTCTCAGGCTGAAAACAAGCGACTGCGACGCCAGAACTTGCGATCATTCCTCAAGACACCGATCCAGCATGTCGCCGAGAGCTTACCGCTGCTCAACAACATCATCGAGAACACCACCGAAGGTCACCCAGACCACGCCCATCTGCAAAACGCCAAGAGCCGCGTGCAGTCGCTCGAGCTGAAGGTTCCATGGCCTCTGCGCTTCGTCCGCCGCATCAGATACGCCAAGCGCCAGGCCATCGACATGGAGAGGCGGGAGATGTTGATCGACACATTCGGGTGGATCCACGCCAGGACGCACTTCGTCATGGAGGGTCCGCTGCAGCTCTTGCGGCCTGCTGACGGGCGGCCGCCGACATTTGAGGACGTACGGGGCCTGCTGATGGTGCACGCTCAGCGCATCCGAGGGGACACAGCGGACGGGGACGGTCCAAGAGCAGGGCAGAACGAGACATTGGAGATGATACGGGACGCGGTCCTGGTGCTCATTAAGGACAAAAGCAGGAGGAAGTTCACAGTCCTTCGAAAGCCCATCCACCTTGCCAACTGTGTGGTGCAAGTAGAGCAGGACTGTGAGGACACCTTTGAGGTCCTAGATATGCGGCGAGAGGCCTTTGTTTTTCGAGCGTCAGACAAGTCGGTCACACGACAGTGGGTCCATCAGATCAAGAGATGCGCCTGCGACCACTTCCTGTGGAGGAAGCGGCGCGACGCACTTCCCAACATCTTAATAAATGCAACCCAGAGCAGCTCCTGAGACTCTTCACAGTACCAACTGGAGAGATCTTCTGCCAAACACACACATCCACTACACGGTTTCCTTTATTTTTCTGTGCAATATGTGTGTGTGTATATATCCACTCTGTACATGTACACTTTTCTTTTTATACATCTCGTACCGCCCACTTTCTGTCGTGACAATGTAAATTTCCCACTTGTGGGACTAATAAAGGGTCATCTTATCTGCTGTGAGATGGATTGAAATGTACTGTGTGTACAACAACGACATTTACTTCTTTTATAGCCCAAAATCTCAGTTTGTCTCAAGGGGCTTTGACAGGCACAAAAGGACACAAGTGGAACCCTGATGATGCGCTCTGCTGTCTTCGCTCAGCCACAGTGCAGTTCTCGTACCAGACAGTGATGTAGCAGCAGAGAACATCTCCATGGTCCCCCGGTAGAACGATGGGAGGTTGGCCTTCTTCAGTTTCTTGGTGGTGGAGGTGGTGTTGAGGCTCCAGGAGAGGTCGTCTGTCATGTGCACACCCAGGAAGTTCACGCTGCTGACCATCTCGATCCATCGATGTGCAGTGGTGCGGGGACAGTCGGTTTCTTCCTGAAGGTGACAACCATCTCTTTGGTCTTGGTGACATTGAGGATGTCTGCAAGCTGGTCAGCTTTCCTGCCCCAGCTGTTATTGATGTAGGCAAACGGGCCGCCGCCGCACGTCTCTGTCGGCGCAGGAGCAGCGTGCCTCAATCACCAAACCAACTGGCCACAAACCAGACTCAAAGATTTGGACAGCGTACTGAATTGATATTCATTATAATCATATACCAACACGAAAACACCAAAAAAACACTCAAACCCTGTACATGAGAATATATCATCCGAATTTCTATCATGGCACCGACATTCGCTCACAAAGCAACAAATGTCTTTTTTAAATTGATTTAATTACACTGAGCCTCACGTTATCGGATCATAAGAGCTGTCAGCGCGATATTGTGTCCTTAACATGAGACTTTGTTCAGAATTCTTAAATAAATTCTAAATATATTACAGTATACACCAGAATCTAACAGTATAACAAGCGTAAAAAATATTAATGCTGAAGACGATGCTCTCTGCTATCCACACTCTCACAAACCAAACATCTGAAATAAATAGTCGGAACATGGAACGGAACCCCAGAACGGGCCCGTCACTGCAGCTTCTCCGACTGCCGGTCCTTGGACTCGGAGTCTGACGCGGAGTCGGCGTCCTGGCTCTGCTGCTGCTTCAGCCACATGTCAGCGTAGAGTCCTCCCTTCGCCAGCAGCTCCTCGTGCCTGGAACACACACGGCCCGCACGGGTTCTGCACAGGTTCTCTGCGCCAGCGGTTCTCGCCGTTCGCACCGTCACTCACCTGCCCCTCTCTGCAATGTGGCCGTCCTTCACGACTAAAATCTGGTCCGCAGCAATGACTGTGGACAACCTGGAGCAGGAAGGAAGTTGGCAGGTGAAGAAAGTCCAGGGGGAGACGGGGGTATAGAAATGACGCGGTACCTGTGCGCCACCACCACGGTGGTCCTGTTGGCGCACACTTTAGCCAGCGACGCCTGGATGTTGCGCTCTGTCTGCGTGTCCAGTGCCGAGGTGGCCTGCACAGACAGGAGAACATGAAACCGACGCCTCCCACGATGCGACGGCTTTGGCCACGTCCACCGCGGGGACACACCTCGTCCAGCAGAATGATCTGCGGGGCCTTGAGGATGGTGCGAGCGATGGCCACCCTCTGCTTCTCCCCACCGCTCAGCTTCAGGCCTCTCTCTCCCACCTGGGTGCCATATCCTGATGAAACGTGACCAGGACGGTTTAGACCATATCTAGAGTAACTTGTAACTGTCTCATAGTAAAAAAGAGAGTGAATAAAACCAGAACTGCAAATGAAACGGCCGTTCTCACCTTCAGGGAAGCTCTGGATTTTGTGGTGGATGTCAGCAGCGATGGCCGCCTCCTCCACCTCCTGGTCAGTGGCGGATATTCGACCGTAGCGAATGTTTTCGCGAATATTGTCATTGAACAGCACCGTGTCCTGAGGGACGACCCCGATGTGTGCACGCAGCGAGGTCTGTTTCACCTACACACACACCCACACACGCACTAGTGTCAGGCCCAGCGTCTCAGGTCTCCGTCCCATCTCACGGTGGAGTCCTCACCTTGGTGATGTCCTGGCCGTCGATCCGGATGCACCCTCCCTGGACATCGTAGAAGCGGAACAGAAGGCGGATGATCGTGCTTTTTCCCGACCCTGTCTGCCCGACCTGTAAAAAGTACATGAAGTGAGTGAAGTAAACGCACGAACACGGCAACCTTGGTCAACGTGGTTCCCACAAACTCACCAGTGCCACAGTTTGGCCTGGTAACACAGTGAAGGAAACGTCTTTCAGAATCTCCTTCCTGTGGAAAAAAATCGATATTTCAGTTCAGTGTCACCATGGAAACCTGGTTACAGCACCAAGAAGCAGAATCGTGATCACATGTTCTCCACTAATTCACCCTTCAATGTAGCTGAAATTCACATTTTCAAACTCCACCTTCCCCAGCTGGAACAGGAGGTTTCCTGCATTAACGTCGTCCTTCACCTGAAAGGACACGGCTTATATAAATCCCTCCGATGTCCCACTTCACTGGCATCCAAGCGGGACAACCACACACACTTACTTCCTGTTCCTCATCAAACAGCTTGAACATGCTCTCCATGTCAACAAAAGACTTCTGGATCAATCTGTGCGGGGATGAACATCACTTTTATTACCGTTTTTTAACAATAACGACTATACGGCACTTCTCGTGTCCCTCAGCCGGACGTCTCACCTGTAGTACGTCCCAAACCAGTTGAGAGGGCTGTACAGCTGGATGATGTAGGTGCCGAAGAGAACGTAGTCTCCCACCTATGCAGCGAGAGACAGGGTGTGAAGAGGGACGACTGCTCTCTCACTGATTATGTCTCATATGTCCTTTACACACACACACACACACACACACACACACACACACCTGAAACTTGCCCTCACTGACATAGTGGGCGCAGAGCAGCGATCCAGCCAGCAGGCCTAAACCAACGATGATGTTCTGAGTCTGGTTCAGGAAGGCCAGCGAAGCGTTGGTCTTCCACTCTGACGCCTGGGAGAAGCAGACATTCCCGTCTCCATCCACAACCAACCGAAGACGAATTATTCTCATTCCAGACGACTGCGACTATTACCAGATACTTGACAATCGCCTCCTCGTAGCGGTTGACCTCGTAGCTCTCGGCGTTGTAGTATTTCACCTTAAAGAAATACAATCAGTCCCCTTTCTTTCTGATTTAAACATGTATTCTGGAATAACGTTGTCCTACGGTCTCAAAGTTGAGCAGGGAATCCACAGCCTTGGAGTTGGCAGCGTTGTCCAGCAGGTTCATTTCCCGGCGGAACTTGGTCCTCCATTCGGTGATGATGACAGTTATGGCTGCGTCGGCAGCAGATCACCGGGTCAGTATTTAACCGCACGGACGAGCCGGCGGCGGCCGCAGATTTACTCACTGAGGTAGAGGGCCATGCAGATGAAGACGATGAGGCCAAACCAGCCGTTGAAGTAGGAGGCAAAGTAGGCGATGGCGATGACGATGTCGGCGATGGTGGGGAAGATGTTGAACACGATGTAGCTGCAGGGTTAAAAAACGAGAGCATTAGAATCCTTTAATCTTATTTACATTTGTTATATAAGTGAAATCTGATAGGTGACCTTGACCTTTGAACTACTCTGTTCATATTTAAATATAACTGGAAAAATAACCCTCTAGCGTTTGGATCTGCTTTCCTGAAGTCACCTTGGAAGACGTGAAGGACATTATCAGGAGGATGAAACCTTATACCTTATCTGCTCCAGGTCCCCTCATTACCTCATTTATAAGCTGCACATGTCCCCTTTGTTTTAAAAAAAGCCGTAATCAGACCGAAAACCCCACTCTTCATACAAATGTCCTGTATTTGTAACTACATCACCATATCCATTTTCAGGACCACCTTCAACAAAACAATCTATGTGAAAATTTCAATCAGGTTTCTGCCCCGCCCGAAACAGCTCTGTCACGTGTGGGGTCACTCAAGGGTCTGTCCTTGGCCCTGTCGGTCCTCTTTATCCTCTACCTCCGCAACAGTCACTAACCTTGGCGTTAAAATCCCATGTCAACCACCTGTGCAAGACCTCTGAAATACTGCTAAACTCCGCCTCACTCTCACCCTACAAGATCCATGCCATTGTCGCTTATAGACTGGACTATAGACTGCAACACACCTTCTCTTTGGGATTTCCAAAAAGAGAAATCAAGATATACGTCCAAAACTCATCAGCCTCACGTCTGTTCTCCACTCCGCTGGCTTCCTGTCCTGTCTTCCTGTCTGCCGATCCACTCCACTCAAACCGGCTCGATACCCAGAACCAAACTAAAATCCATGGCCGACTATGGAATGTTCTCCCTGACACCTTCACGGCTCCACAATCATTGTGAAACACCGCAGCGCAGCACACGGTGACACGGTGAAACGTGTCCTCTGTATTTAACTATCACCCTTGGGGAGCAGCGTGTGGGGACGAGACCTTCATCAAGGGGACCTCAGTGGTATAATATGTAGTGTGTAATATAGTATAAAAGTGTTGAGTATAATATGTAGTGTGATATAGTATAAAAGTGGAGTATAATATGTAGTGTGTAATATAGTATAAAAGTGTTGAGTATAATATGTAGTGTGTAATATAGTATAAAAGTGGAGTATAATATGTAGTGTGTAATATAGTATAAAAGTGTTGAGTATAATATGTAGTGTGTAATATAGTATAAAAGTGTTGAGTATAATATGTAGTGTGGAATATAGTATAAAAGTGGAGTATAATATGTAGTGTGGAATATAGTATAAAAGTGGAGTATAATATGTAGTGTGTAATATAGTATAAAAGTGTTGAGTATAATATGTAGTGTGTAATATAGTATAAAAGTGGAGTATAATATGTAGTGTGGAATATAGTATAAAAGTGTTGAGTATAATATGTAGTGTGTAATATAGTATAAAAGTGTTGAGTATAATATGTAGTGTGTAATATAGTATAAAAGTGGAGTATAATATGTAGTGTGTAATATAGTATAAAAGTGTTGAGTATAATATGTAGTGTGTAATATAGTATAAAAGTGTTGAGTATAATATGTAGTGTGTAATATAGTATAAAAGTGGAGTATAATATGTAGTGTGGAATATAGTATAAAAGTGGAGTATAATATGTAGTGTGGAATATAGTATAAAAGTGGAGTATAATATGTAGTGTGTAATATTGTATAAAAGTGGAGTATAATATGTAGTGTGTAATATAGTATTAAAGTGTGGAGTATAATATGTAGTGTGTAATATAGTATAAACGTGGAGTATAATATGTAGTGTGTAATATAGTATAAAAGTGTGGAGTATAATATGTAGTGTGTAATATTGTATAAAAGTGGAGTATAATATGTAGTGTGTAATATAGTATAAAAGTGGAGTATAATATGTAGTGTGTAATATAGTATAAAAGTGTGGAGTATAATATGTAGTGTGTAATATAGTATAAAAGTGTGGAGTATAATATGTAGTTTGTCCACAAATTTGTCCTCCAGGTAAATTATACCTCACTCGTGCCTTGAACCGGCTTGTTAAGCGAAACAAACTAGTTGCCACGACTCAACTTTCAGATAACTTCACAGACGTAGAACGTTTTTTTTAAATCCCCCTTTTCTCCAAATTGTGTATGCAGTATAAATAAAAGCGTATTTTTATGATCACATTACGGAGGGAGCAGGTGAGCGGACCTGAGGAGCGTGTTGATGGAGGACGCCCACGGTCAATGCTGCGCAGGACGTTCGCCCGTGCGGCGGCCCAGGTGCCAGCGTAGGGACAGCGCGTGCAGGTGGGCGAAGAGCCGCACCTGGACCACCCGGTTGGTGTACTGCTGCACGCGGATCCACAGGAAGCTGCGCATGTTGCTCACCAAACCCCGACGCTCCTGCGGAGAGCAGAATGAGGGGGTTTTACCCGGGCTGGGGACCGACACGGCTTCAGAGACACATACACACCTGCCCCACCACCCCTGCAGGAACTTCAGGAAGAACGTACACACACACCGTGGTGGCCAGCGTAGTCCAGCTGCTCTGGTTACCTCAGGTAATTGACTGTAGACAGATGGGGACAGAAGGTCGGTGTTGGAAGGGTTGACCGCTGAGGCCCACGAGCCCTCCGATTCGTACCGATGTTCTTGTAGAAGATGGGAACGAAGACGTTGATGACGCGCTCGGTCATCAGGAGGCCAGGCACAGCAGGATCCAGCATCTGGAGCAGCAACACTGCCCTTGGGCACATGGGGGCACCAGCAGACGCACCTTCTTCCCAAGTCCTTCCACGCGGACTGGTTCTCCGACGGCCGTCCAGCAGAGGCTACGGGCAGCAGCGGTTTTACCACATCAAAGCCCACTCAGCAGAAGAAGGAAAGAGGTCCTGTACCTGTCCGTGCTCAACATCTCGCTCGTACCTCATTGATCAGACGCATGTAGGGTCTCCGTGGCAAACCTGGAGCCTTCAGGCCAATGAGTGAAGAGCGCTCCGAGTCCTGCGTAGCGGACCAGCCAGAACGCGAAACTCCACCTGCAGGTATTAGAGAGGGGAACGTGGAGAGGAACGTCCATATCTGCACGAAGCAGAGCAGCAGAGCAGAGGTCTGTGCTCATTTCTACTAGATGTTGCGCGGGCTAGATGGGTAAGTACCGGTTAGTTGTTCTCAGCCCTAAACCCCCACCTTCTTACAGGAGAGAAGAATTTATTTGACATAACAGATGAAAATTATTCATATTGACCTATTTCTTTTTTAAAGCGAAAAAAGTGACGTGATTGTCATTGTGAAGACACTGCAGCGCAGCACACGGTGACACGGTGAAACGTGTCCTCTGTATTTAACCATCACCGTTGGTGTGCAGTGGGCTGAGTCGTGTCCCTGAGCAAGACACTTAACCCTGAGTGTGTCCAGGGGGGACTGTCCCCTGTTATAAGTAGTAGTAGTGTGAAACAACACAGCCCACTAGCCCCACCTAGTGGCACGTGTCAGTGTAGCAGAGGGAGGGGACGTTGTGCAACTCAGAATGAATCAGCAGAAAACGTGAACGGACTCTGCTGAGTCACGGCCGACCCACAAAAAGAAATACTTCAAATTCTCAAATCCAGCGTGGGACCCAAGGACAGGAAGAGCCGGACCTCGAGTACCTAGAACCTGCTGAAATGTCTCTCCACTAAACTGAAACAGGTGATCGGGGCTTAAAGCAGTATGTTGAGCTGGGGGACTTGAAAAGCTGGTTTCTTATCTCACACGGACAAAAAAATGCACCTTCAAACAAGGCCTCTTATGTCACCAGTAGATAAACAACTGCACGCAAAGGTCACGCTGATATTCATGGCGCTGCACACCGGATCGTGTTCCAGCCGTCGCCGCCTCACATCATATCCCTCTCTACTAATTTTATTCACCGACCCTACATGCGGCGGATTTCATTTGGAAAAAGCCCGTTCTAATATCCTGCGAGCGATAAGATCTGTGGAGGCCTCTGAGGATTGGTACGTAATGCGGCTAAAGCCGGTCTAGTTAACAGATCTCTCTTTGATGGCCACTAAAATAAAAAAAAAGTATAGCTATAACAATAAAAAAGTTTCTACTATATAAAAAGTATAGTTATAGTATATACAAAGTACTAACTTAATAAAAGTATAGTTATAGTATATAAAAGTACTATAGTATATAAAAAGTACTATACTACTATAATAAAAGTATAGTTATAGTATATAAAAAGTATCTACTATATAAAAAGTATAGTTGTAGTATATAAAAAGTACTACAGTATATAAAAAGTACTATACTATATAAAAAGTATAGTTGTAGTATATAAAAAGTACTATACTATATAAAAGTACTATACTGTATAAAAAGTATAGTTCTACTATATAAAAAGTACTATACTGTATAAAAAGTACAATACTATATTAAAGTACTATACTATATAAAAAGTATAGTTATAGTATATAAAAGTACTATACTATATAAAAAGTATAGTATAACTATAGCTGCACGCTCCACTTCTGCAGCATCATGAGATCTGAACTAGGGCTGCAACAACGAACCGATTGAATCGATAAAAATCGATTACTAAAAGAGTTGGCAACAAATTTCCTAATCGATTCGTTGTGTTGCACGACGCGGAGACGTTTGATTATTTAAAAAAAACTTTATTTGAGCGCGGAGCGGAGTGAACACACTCGGTCTCTCTCACGCACAGATGCAAGCGCGGAGCAAAAAAAAACAAACAAAAAAAAAAAGCGGAGGTATAGAGGACAGATACCATGGCGGAGGTAGAGAAATCTGCGAGAAAATATGCAAAAAGCGACATGGCACGGCACGGGAGCCCCACGGCAATGATCCTGCACATGAAACGCATGTTTGATGAGGAGGAAGGGAGTTCAGCAGCAGGGTAAGTCGCTACAGAATCCTACTTTAGTTCCGCTGTGAAGTGAGGAACGTAATTGTCCTGGTGCTTGGGTTTAACTCGCCGCGGAGGAGAACTAGACGGGGATTTACAGCGCCACCTTACAGGTGTGGAGGGGATGAAACAGCGTTCGGACTGTTCTCTGCGTCTCCCGGCAAGGACAACTCGCCTATTGTGTCCCTGAGCAAGACACTTAACCCTAAGTTGCTCAGGGAGACTGTCCCTGTAACTACTGATTGTAAGTCGCTCTGGATAAGGGCGTCTGATAAATGCTGTAAATGTAAATGTTTACCCGTCATCCAGCTTGACAAGCATGACAAGTTAGCGTTAGCGCGGTTAATAACAGTAGTAAAGCGGGGGGTGCTATAGTTACTTAGCATTAAAAGACTAAAGACATGTTTTATTCACTAGCCTTTTTTGGTCCATTCATTTTTCAAACTGTTTTTGTCTCGTTTCCAGTCCAAATATCTAAAAAATCTTAAATCAAGATTACTAGACAAGAAAAATGGCATGAGAAAATTAAGTGATGCTTAAACTTCTGTTTGAGATTATATCTCATTAAGATTAGTTTTCTTACCCATTGGCAGATAATTTTGCTTGTTTGAAACAAACAATCACTTAATTCTTAGATGTTTTATCAGAATGTATGTGTCTAGTAAATCTTGATTTAAGATTTTTTAGAGATTTGGACTGAAATCAGGACAAAACTACTAAGTTAGAAAAGCATTTTTTGCAGTGTGTGTGTGTGTCAGTGTGAGAGTTTGTGAGTGTGTGCATCTGCAGTGTAGTGTAGAGAACAAGTTCTGACATTCAAACAAATCCTGTTAAATTTTCTGATTTGTATTGTTCTTTATTTTTTTATAAATTATTTATCGTTCTGGCAGCTCAGGTGGCACTTTATTTAAAAAAAAAAAGTCTATATTTGGCAGATGTAAAGCATACATGTGTATGTTTTTTGTGTTAGTCCATTTTATTTTATTTTATTATTATTATAACAGCTCAAGGAGCAACATGTTTGTTGCACTTTCCTAAAGATTTTGGTTCTGTTTTTGAATAAAGGGTTGGAAATGAATGCTTTTCTTGTTTTTTTTATCCAATTCTACGATTAATCAAAAATTAATCGATTATTAAAATAATCGTTAGTTGCAGCCCTAATCTGAACCCCTTATGAGGTTGTGGAGAAGTCCGCTGCTCACCTGCTGCTTGGTGTTCTCCAGTCCCCACCACCAGTCTGGGCTATTCCAGGAGATCAGCGCCAGGTTCTCGGCAGCGAACGCCGCGGCCCAGAACAGCAGCAGCACGGTGCTGTGTCCCCTGGTCCGGTCCCGCACCATGACCCGCCTCCGCTCCAGCCTCAGCAGGGCCGCGGCCCAGGCCCAGGCCAGGACGGACAGGCAGCCTACAGCAGCACGTACCCAGGCAGCTCGGCCTCTCCCCGGGCCGCCTGGAACACCGGCACGCCGCCGCCTCCAGCACAGCAGCGCCGACAGGCCCAGCTGCAGCCGGTACAGGCGCGAGCGCGGCACGAACTTGGGCTCCATGTCGGCACCATAGGCGGCGTAGCATAGGCATGGAAGGTGCCGAACAAGAAGGACAGGGTTAGGAGGACGGAGGGGCAAGTGTGAAGTAAAAGCAGGGGGCCAGACCCTCGTCTACCCAGGTCTGTCCGATGGAGGCTCCCCGCCCCACAGTAGCTCTTCACCTCCACCATGAGTCCAGCTGGGGCTGCTCTAAGAACATTCAATACATTTAACACGCCGGATTCAAAATAATAAATACTCCACACTTTTATATTATATTACACACTATATATTATACATATAATACTCTACACTTTTATACTATATTACACACTACATATTATACTCAACACTTTTATATTATATTACACACTATATATTATACATATAATACTCCACACTTTTATATTATATTACACACTATATATTATACATATAATACTCCACACTTTTATATTATATTACACACTATATATTATACATATAATACTCCACACTTTTATATTATATTACACACTATATATTATACATATAATACTCCACACTTTGATTATATACACACTATATATTATACATATACTACTCCACACATTTATATTATATTACACTATATATTATACATATAATACTCCACACTTTTATATTATATTACACACTATATATTATACATATAATACTCCACACTTTTATATTATATACCACACTACAATATTATACTCGACATTTTTATACTATATTACACACTACATATTATACTCCAGACGTTTATATTATATACCACACTACAATATTATACGCTACACTTTTATACTATATTCCACACTACAATATTATACGCTACACTTTTATACTATATTCCACACTACATATTATACTCCACTTTTATACTATATCCCACACCACATATTATACTCAACACTTTTATACTATATTACACACTACATATTATACTCAACACTTTTATATTATTTACCACACTTCAATATTATACGCTACACTTTTATACTATATTACACACAACAATATTATACTCCACTTTTATACTATATTACACACTACATATTATACTCCACTTTTATACTATATTACACACTACATATTATACTCCACTTTTATACTATATTACACACTACATATTATACTCAACACTTTTATACTATATTACACACAACAATATTATACTCCACTTTTATACTATATTACACACTACATATATACTCCACTTTTAATACTATTTACACACTACATATTATACTCAACACTTTTTTGTGGGGACGGGACCTTCATCAAGGGGACCTCAGTGGGGTACCTTCTGATTATGATGTCGTTTCCTTAACCACCAGCCCATAGTGGGCCATTATAGTTCATATTTTTATAATATACACCCGTGTCTCCAGGGGGGGGACTGTCCCTGTCACTACTGACTGTATGTCCCTCTGGATAAGGGGCGTCTGGTAAATGCTGTAAATGTAAACGTACATTGTACTGTACATTGTAGTAGTTACTCTTCTTGTACTACACCCCTCTCTCCAGATTAGACATTATTGTAGAGTTTGTGTAGAACTTATGAGCTTCAGTTCATCATCAGAGGGACCTGCAGTCCAGACAGGACATGATCAGCGCCGAACACCGAGTCGTTCACCACAGAGCGCGGCGACCGGCTGAACAAAACTCACCAGCCGAAGACACACGGCGGGACAGATTAGACAGATTATGACAGGAACGCGGCGGAGCTGAGCTGGCGATGAAAATGTCGAGGTCTGAAGATCATCTCAGCAGCGGAGAGCCGCCGTCCTCTGACCCGACTCGACGGGTGTAGCGCAGCCATCCACGACTCGGCAATCGACACCCCCGCCTTACCCGACGCAGGTGGAGGCGCCGCGGTCCTAGCGCCGAAATGTTGCTGCAGCGTTTCCCAACGACAATCGTCTTTGTGTGATGCAAAGTCCCAGATCTGAAAACAGAGACACATGCAGACCTGCTGACCAATGAGATCAGAGTGGCTGAAAGAATTCCTCCAAAAAGCTTGAAAACATCTTCAAGACCTTAGGTGCCACAATTTCTTCTCCTTCCTCGGACAGGTCCAGCAGGGGATGTGCTTGCTGCGTCCTGCTGGGTCTCTGAAGGACTCTGCACTGTCCAGTGTCTATACTACATTGTGGACTTCTCCACCTCTACACTGTAGGACTTTTTCTCTTCTTGGACAAACCATAACCAGCCCTGCACTGACACCACTTGCAGGCTCACTCTCCCCTGGAAGGGCTTCCCTCTCTCTATCACTCCTTCCCACCTTTTTTTTAATCTCTCCTAGAGTTTTTTTAATGTCCAGAAGGGTCTAGTGTGGGGGTGTCAACTGTAGGGCTGTAAACCATTCAGCAGCTGCTGCAAGAGACACATAGGGCAGGTCTGTGGCGATATTACCCCCCCATCCCACAATCTCTACATGAACACGTGCAAGGCCGAGGAGCTTCTAGAGATAAACTCTTCATCAGGCCTGAGTAAACACAACCACGAGTTAGTAGAAGTGAGCGAGGGAACGAAATTAGATCAATTCAGTTATATTGAACAACAGAGACCCGAGACTACGTCCACATGTGTGTGTGTGTCCACAGGTAAGTGTGGAGGGTAAATCTTATCACCTCTGAGCTCACAGTGGCTGTCTAATCGGCTTGATCTCTTGCTTGTCTTTTTGGCTTTCTGTCTGCCTGCCTAATAAATTATTACGCAACACGTTGTGTGAGGCGGGGGAACTAATGATCTCTGATAATAAACCGGACAAATGCAACTTCTCTACATCTCACTGCCGCTGTCTCTGTGTATTTAAATGAAATCTAATTTGAAGCCATGTGGAGGGCAGGACAGGGCAGCCACCTTGTTGTATCTAGCATCTGTGTTGGTTCAGTTGAATGGATGGAGGTATGGCTGAGAGCTCATGGGCAGATGGACCAGTCCAGAAGACAGAAGACCTGTTCTGTGATTTGTTAAATTTCCTGTTTGGTATATTGATGTCCGAAAGAATTCTACAGCAGCAGTACAAGTGTATGACCTGAAGAAATAAACGGTTCTGCTCAATCCATGTTACGTCCCTGGACGTATGCTCCCACATGTTCTGTGTTTTTGCGTCCTGTCTCTTTTAGGTTGACTTCATGGGAGGAGTTGAAGCCTACCAGCTCCACCTACCATCTGCCATTGGTCACCTCCACCTATATAAAGAGACTTCGGATTGTGTTCGGGAGGTCCCCAGGGTCCTCGGAGATCTGCATGGAGCGCTGTTGGGGGATCTCATTTGTGTGTCTTGTTGCTTTGTGTGATAGATCCCTTTGTTGTTTACCTGTGTTAGCCTGTTACGTGCCCTTTTTGTTGACTTGTGCGCGTTTTGAGATATCCCTGTTGTTATCCCATCCCTTCCGTTAGGCTGCTTTGAGTCCACTGTTTCTTGTACCTTTTAGCTCACTGTAAATAAAAGCACTGTTTGTATCGTTTGTTTGGTTGCATGTGCAACAGTGGACCTCCTCTCCACACCTCTTGTTGCGTTTCTTAGACCCCTAGGCTTAGGAACGTGACAATCCATCAATACATTTTTGCCTGCAGCTCAAACCCTAATGAGCAAGAAAAAGGTCTAAATGACAAAATGGGAAGAAACGTTGAACCGAGGCTCAGAAATGGGAACCCATCCCTCTTTAGATATTAACCTAAGTTGTTCCTGCACAGACCTAGTAAAGAGTGAGATTATGGCAGGATCCAGGGTTGTATTATGTTGTGGGAGTCCATTAAGGTGGTATATTTTATTAAGGTGGTGCATTCTATTAAGGTGGTATATTCTATTAAGGTGGTTTATTCTATTAAGGTGGTATATTAGAGTTCCATGAGATGACTTGTAAGGGCCGAGCTGATGTAAACAGGAAAAAACTTGTCAATGATGTCACATGATCAGTCTACACTGGAATGCATGGGAGTGGATGGTGAGGGATTTTTAGAACGTTAACAACTGTGACAGTACGTGGGGTGAGTATTTTAAGCATTAGGATATTAATAAGTACTAATACTTAAGTAATATTTAATAATATACAGAGCTTAATTTATCTCATTTTGCTTCACGTATTGTCCTTGGTCTGAAAAGGGACACAAGAAGTCAGGACCTCACTGAGATGTGGACCAGGAGCCCAGAGGATCATTGCCTGCTGTCAGTCCACACAAGTGAGGCACATTTCTTTCAATGAGGAAGTGGAAAACTGACATCTGAAGATAAGATCTTGCTCCTCCTACCGATCACAGTGAGTCCCTCTCAGGAGCCAGTGAACCTCCACAGCCCCAGCAGCCTTATCAGAGGTGGAGCAGGACAAAGAAGGACGGGTGGGTGGGGAGATAGCATTATTAACACATACAGAGTAGAGAGGTGAGTTGGTGTGGGTTCAGAGGAAGAATGAGAATGGGGATGAAGCAAGAGGGGAGAACAAAGTTGTGCTGAAATTGAGTTTATTGCTATGCACTCATCCAGATCAATACCAGCACAATAGAACAGAATTAAGAGAACCTCACAAGAATAGTTAACCACTTGTAAGAGCAAAAAAAAAAAAAAAGGGGCAGTGGTGGCCTAGCGGTTAAGGAAGTGGTCCCGTAATCAGAAGGTTGCTGGTTCGAATCCCAATCCACCAAGGTGCCACTGAGGTGCCACTGAGCAAAGCACCGTCCCCACACACTGCTCCCCGGGTGCCTGTCATGGTGCCCACTGCTCACTCAGGGTGATGGGTTAAATGCAGAGGACAAATTTCACTGTGTGCACCGTGTGCTGTGCTGCTGTGTATCACATGTGACAATCACTTCACTTCACTTCACTAATTTATAAAACTGCTTAAAAACGGTGTCTCATTAGCAGCTACAAATCAGTAGGGGGCAGTGTGTCACCATGCAAGATTTCCTGCTGACACCCACACAGGAGACATGTGCTCACTTTGAGAACCTGATTCTGCTGGGTCTCCATCTGCCAAAAGAGAAGAATCACAAAATACAATGGCAATGTGCATGGATTTAGGACCTCGGATAGAGAACCTTCAACTCAGAGCTGATCAGAGGACGAAGATCCAGAGCACCAGGTCGTATGGCTGATGATCTCCTGCATGATCTGAATTTTACCCTGACCCAGATGAATGGAATTGGTGCACGCTTCATTCTTATGTGACTGACACCCTGAAGAAGAAAGCAGACACTTAAAACCAAGAGACATTTGGAATGGAGCAGAATGTACATATCTATTCATATTTGAAATAAAAGAGGAGCCGTGCCGTGTCTCAGGACGTGGGCCACGGTTTCCCATGCAGAAATGCAGACTCCCACGGGGCCCAGAAAGCACAGAATAACACATGTGCTCCTGTTCCACAGCATGTTACCATGATGAAGGAACCGGGAAAATCATGTGGTGAGGGTACAGAAAAAAGAGAAAAGTGTTCTGCTCTGGTCAAAGTATTGGGCTAGTGGGTTCGAAGATCTTCTATCATCTCTAACCAGTCAAAATATACTTATTATAAATCAAGCTGCCGACTTTAAGAACCTGGAGATCTCCCAACGAGAAAAAGACGATTTGTAAGATGTCCCTCTGCCCTTGACCGATGTCTGTGATGAAGACATACGTAACCTGTAACTGAAATGGAAAATGTCCTGTAACTGTGAGTTTATAAGAAGGCAGGTTCATGCTTTTGAATCTGAAGGGTGCCGTTGTCCAAGAGATTTAGGAGCAAGATTAATGTCCCAACTCGTCCATTGACAGAGAACAACAAGATGACCGAAAATCCCTGAGAACATCTTGATACATCTTTGAATCTGAAAACTGCTGATGCTGAAATCTATGAAAAGGATGCCATTAATCTTCTTTGTTGTCTTCAGCTGCCGAGGAGTCGCCACAGCAGATCTGCTGGTCTGGTTGGGTGGTAGTAGCCTAGTGGGTAACACACCCGCCTATTAACCAGAATTCCCAGGTTCAAACCCCACTTACTACCATCGTGTCCCTGAGCAAGACACTTAACCCTGAGTGTCTCCAGGGGGGGACTGTCCCTGTAACTACTGACTGTAAGTCGCTGTGGATAAGGGCGTCTGGTAAATAATGTAAATGGAAATGGTTGCCTGCACAATTGAGTTGCCAAAAATGTTATGCCGGTTGCCCTTCCCGATGCAACCCCTCCTGGGGACTGACACCAAAGAATATGTGTCACCGTCATCCCCAGTGGCTGGGTTAAAATGATGCTTCATGCAGGTGCCAATGAAGAAATGCGGGATGTAAAGATAAGTGGTTCCAGTGGACAGAATGAGGCAGAAATGTGGACCTGATCCAGATGTAAGAAGTCTGTGTGACCAAGTTGCTGCTTTGCCTGGAGTTTTTAGCTCCAGTAGGAAAGAATGATCAAGTCAGATCTGAGTTGGAGAAGATCAGAGAGGAGAGAGATGTTGAAATGTGCTGTGCAGTTCATGAATGGGCCACCAGACTGCAGTTGTATAGTTGTGTGTATATGTTATGTTGGTCTGTATATATCGTGTGTATATGTTATGTTGTGTGTATGTTGTGTGTGTGTTGGTGTTGTTGTGTGTATGTTGTGTTGGTGGGTGTGTTGTGTGTATATTATGTTGGTATGTGTTTGCTGTGTTTTAGCTGTGTGTGTGTATATTGTGTTTGTGTGTTTATGTTGTGTATATGTTGTGTTTGTGGGTATGTTGGTGTGTGTGTATGTTGATCTGTATATATGTTATATTGTTGTGTGTATAATTTTGTTGTTGTGTGTTGTGTTATTATGTTGGTGTGTGTATGCTGTGTTTAGGTGTATATGTTGTTGTGTATGTTATGTTGTTGTGTGTATATTATGTTGGTATGTGTTTGCTGTGTTTAGGTGTGTTGTGTATATTGTGTTGTGTGTTTATGTTGTGTATATGTTGTGTTTGTGGGTATGTTGGTGTGTGTGTATGTTGATCTGTATATATGTTATATTGTTGTTGTGTATATTATGTTGTTGTGTATATTATGTTGGTGTGTGTATGCTGTGTTAGGTGTATATGTTGTTGTGTATATGTTATGTTGTTGTGTGTATATTATGTTGGTATGTGTTTGCTGTGTTTAGGTGTGTTGTGTATTTTTGTTTGTGTGTTTATGTTGTGTATATGTTATGTTGTTGTATGTTGTGTGTGTATGTTGATCTGTAT